>NC_057797.1:528406648-528611785 GCF_018294505.1 Triticum aestivum
CCCCGTCCTCCTGTGTGCCGCGCCCCCTCGCTGCGGCTCCCCTCACTGCCGACCCGCGCCCACCCAGGCCGCCCCAGGCCACCGGCCCCCCTCTTCTCCGGCGCTCTGCCGTGGTCGCCGGCGCCCCAGTTGGGTTGCCCCTGCCGGTCACGCCCGACGCCCGTGAACCCCCCCACACCCGCTATGGCTCCCTGTGCCAATGACAGGTGGGCCTAGCCCAAAACGTTTTAATAAAAAAGGAATTAAAAAATATTAATTAAATAAATAAATAATAATTAAAATAATTAAAATATTAATTAATTAATTAATTAAGTTAATTAATCCTAATTAGATTAACCTAATCACTAATTAAACTAATTAATCTGTTTTAGTTAATCTTAGTTAATGACAGAGGGACCCACACGTCAGGTTGACCAGGTCAATGGTCAATGTTGACTGCTGACATCACTCTAATGCCATGCTGACGTCATCATTTACTATTCTTATAGTGTTGGATTAAATAAATAATTAAATAAAATCAGAAAATAATTAAATCTTTAGAAAATCATATCTTTTAATCCGTAACTCGGATTAAAATATTTTCAACATGAAAGTTGCTCAGAACGACGAGACGAACCTGGATACGTAGCCCGTTCGTCCACCACACACCCCTAACATATCAAACCCGCAACTTTCCCCCTCCGGTTCATCTGTCAGAAAACACGAAACACCGGGAATACTTTCCCGGATGTTTTCCCCCCTTCACCGGTATCACCTACTACCGCGTTAGGGCACACCGAACACCGCGTATTGCCTTGTTATATTTTGTGATGCTTTGTTTGCTCTGTATTCATTATTTCTTCCCCCTCTTCTCTCCGGTAGACTACGAGACCGACGCTGCTGCTGACCAGTTCGACTACGGAGTTGACGACCCCTCTCTCTTGCCAGAGCAACCAGGCAAGCCCCCCCTTTGATCACCAGATATCGCCTACTCTTCTCTATACTGCTTGCATTAGAGTAGTGTAGCATGTTACTGCTTTCCGTTAATCCTATTCTGATGCATAGCCTGTCATTGCTGCTACAGTCATTGATACCTTACCCGCAATCCTAAATGCTTAGTATAGGATGCTAGTGTTCCATCAGTGGCCCTACACTCTTGTCCGTCTGCCATGCTATACTACTGGGCTGTGATCACTTCGGGAGGTGATCACGGGCATATACTATATACTTTACACTGTTACATTACCTGTGATACTGTTCGGAGTTGGGGGCTGAAGGGGCAGGTGGCTCCATCCCGGTAGAGGTGGGCCTGGGTTCCCGACGGCCCCCGACTGTTACTTGGTGGCGGAGCGACAGGGCAGGTTGAGACCACCTAGGAGACAGGTGGGCCTGGCCCTGTTCGGCGTTCGCGGATATTTAACACGCTTAACGAGATCTTGGTATTTGATCTGAGTTGGCTACGAGCCTATACGCACTAACCATCTACGCGGGAGTAGTTATGGGTATCCCGACGTCGTGGTATCAACCGAAGCACTTCAGACGTCAGCGACGGAGCGGCGCGCGCCGAATTGGACTGGAACGCCACTAGGCTAGGTCTGCTTTCGGCCGCGTACGCAACGTGCAGGTGTGCTATGGGCGATGGGCCCAGACCCCTGTGCGCTTAGGTTTAGACCGGCGTGCTGGCCTCTCTGTTGAGCCTAGGTGGGGCTGCGACGTGTTGATCTTCCACGGCCGGGCATGACCCAGGAAAGTGTGTCCGGCCAAATGGGATCAAGCGTGCTGGGTAAGTTGGTGCACCCCTGCAGGGAAGTTAATCTATTCGAATAGCCGTGATCTTCGGTAACAGGACGACTTGGAGTTGTACCTTGACCTTATGACAACTAGAACCGGATACTTAATAAAACACACCCTTCCAAGTTCCACAGACAACCCGGTGATCGCTTTTCCACAGGGCGACGAGGGAAGGATCGCCGGGTAGGGTTATGCTATGCGATGCTACTTGGAGATGCTATTTGGAGATTCTACTTGGAGATGCTACTTGGAGGACTTCAATCTACTCTCTTCTACATGCTGCAAGACGGAGGCTGCCAGAAGCGTAGTCTTCGATAGGACTAGCTATCCCCCCTCTTATTCTGGCATTCTGCAGTTCAGTCCACTGATATGGCCCTTTACACATATCCCCATGCATATGTAGTGTAGCTCCTTGCTTGCGAGTACTTTGGATGAGTACTCACGGTTGCTTTTCTCCCTCTTTTCCCCCTTTTCCCTTTTACCTGGTTGGCGCAACCAGATGCTGGAGCCCTGGAGCCAGACGCCACCGTCGACGACGACCCCTACTACACCAGAGGTGCCTACTACTACGTGTAGCCCGCTGACGACGACCAGGAGTAGTTAGGAGGATCCCAGGCAGGAGGCCTGCGCCTCTTTCGATCTGTATCCCAGTTTGTGCTAGCCTTCTTAAGGCAACTTGTTTAACTTATGTCTGTACTCAGATATTGTTGCTTCCGCTGACTCGTCTATGATCGAGCACTTGTATTCGAGCCCTCGAGGCCCCTGGCTTGTATTATGATGCTTGTATGACTTATTTATGTTTTAGAGTTGTGTTGTGATATCTTCCCGTGAGTCCTTGATCCTGATCGTACACGTTTGCGTGCATGATTAGTGTACGATTGAATCGGGGGCGTCACACTCATACATCACATATATCATTCATCACATCCTTTTGGCCATATCACATCACACGGCACATGCTGCAAAAACAAGTTACACGTCCTCTAATTGTTGTTGCAAGTTTTTACGTGGCTGCTATAGGTTTCTAGCAAGAACGTTTCTTACCTACGCCAAAACCACAACGTGATATGCCCATTTGTATTTACCCTTCATAAGGACCCTTTTCATCGAATCCGATCCGACTAAAGTGGGAGAGACAGACACCCTCCAGCCACCTTATGCAACTAGTGCATGTCAATCGGTGGAACCAGTCTCACGTAAGCGTACGTGTAAGGTCGGTCCGGGCCGCTTCATCCCACGATGCCGCCGAATCAAGATAGGACTAGTAACGGCAAGCAAATTGACAATATCCACGCCCACAACTGCTTTCTGTTCTACTCGTGCATAGAAACTACGCATAGACCTAGCTCATGATGCCACTGTTGGGGAACGTAGCAGAATTTTAAAATTTTCTACACATCACCAAGATCAATCTATGGAGTCATCTAGCAATGAGGGAGAGGGGAGTGCATCTACATAGCCTTGTAGATCACGCGCGGAAGCGTCCAAGATAATGGGGTTGATGGAGTCGTACTCGTCGTGATCCAAATCACCGATGACCTAGCGCCGAACGGACAACACCTCTGCGTTCAACACACGTACGGTTGGGAAGACGTCTCCTCCAACTTGATCCAGCAAAGGGAAGGAAAGGTTGATGAAGATCCAGCAGCACAACGGCGTGGTGGTGGAAGCAACGGTGATCTCGGCAGGGCTTCGCCAAGCACAGGGAGAGGGAGGAGTGTCACGGGAGGGAGAGGGAGAGGCCAGGGGCTAGGGTGCGGCTGCCTGTTGGGGAACGTAGTAATTTCAAAAATTTCCTATGCACACGCAAGATCCTGGTGATGCATAGCAACGAGAGGGGAGAGTGTGATCTACGTACCCTTGTAGATCGACAACGGAAGCGTTACCACAACGTGGTTGATGTAGTCGTACGTCTTCACGGTCCGACCGATCCAAGCACCGTTACTCCGGCACCTCCGAGTTCTTGCACACGTTCAGCTCGATGACGATCCCCGGACTCCGATCCAGCAAAGTGTCGGGGAAGAGTTCCGTCAGCACGACGGTGTGGTGACGATCTTGATGTACTACCGTCACAGGGCTTCGCCTAAGGACCGCTACAATATTATTGAGGACTATGGTGGAAGAGGGCACCGCACACGGCTAAGAATATGATCACGTGGATCAACTTGTGTCTCTAGGGTGCCCCCCTGCCCCCGTATATAAAGGAGCAAGGGAGGAGGATGCCGGCCCTAGGAGGAGGGCGCGCCAAGGGGAGTCCTACTCCCACCGGGAGTAGGACTCCTTCTTTCCTAGTCCAACTAGGAGAAGGGGGGAAAGGAGGGAAGTGGAGAAGGAAGGGAGAGGGGGGCCGCGCCCCAAACCCCTTGTCCAATTCGGACTGGGCTTGGGAGGGGCGCGCGCCACCTCCTGGCTCCTTCCCACTAAAGCCCATTAAGGCCCAATACTCTTCCCCGTATTCCCGTAACTCTCCGGTACTACGAAAAATACCCGAATCACTCGGAACCTTTCCGATGTCCGAATATAGTCGTCCAATATATCGATCTTTACGTCTCAACCATTTCGAGACTCCTCGTCATGTCACCGATCTCATCCGGGACTCCGAACTCCTTCGGTACATCAAAACTCATAAACTCATAATATAACTGTCATCGAAATCTTAAGCGTGCGGACCCTACGGGTTCGAGAACAATATAGACATGACCGAGACACGTCTCCAGTCAATAACCAATAGCAGGACCTGGATGCCCATATTGGCTCCTACATATTCTACGAAGATCTTTATCGGTTAGACCGCATAACAACATACGTTGTTCCCTTTGTCATCGGTATGTTACTTGCCCGAGATTCGATCGTCGGTATCTCAATACCTAGTTCAATCTCGTTACCGGCAAGTCTCTTTACTCGTTCTGTAATACATCATCTCACAACTAACTCATTAGTTGCAATGCTTGCAAGGCTTATGTGATGTGCTTTACCGAGAGGGCCCAGAGATACCTCTCCGACAATCGGAGTGACAAATCCTAATCTCGAAATACGCCAACCCAACATGTACCTTTGGAGACACCTGTAGAGCACCTTTATAATCACCCAGTTACGTTGTGACGTTTGGTAGCACACAAAGTGTTCCTCTGGCAAACGGGAGTTGCATAATCTCATAGTCATAGGAACATGTATAAGTCATGAAGAAAGCAATAACAACATACTAAACGATCGGGTGCTAAGCTAATGGAATGGGTCATGTCAATCAGATCATTCACCTAATGATGTGATCCCGTTAATCAAATAACAACTCTTTGTCCATGGTTAGGAAACATAACCATCTTTGATTAACGAGCTAGTCAAGTAGAGGCATACTAGTGACACTCTGTTTGTCTATGTATTCACACATGTATTATGTTTCCGGTTAATACAATTCTAGCATGAATAATAAACATTTATCATGATATAAGGAAATAAATAATAACTTTACTATTGCCTCTAGGGCATATTTCCTTCAGTCTCCCACTTGCACTAGAGTCAATAATCTAGTTCACATCGCCATGTGATTCAACACTAAGAGTTCACATCACCATGTGATTAACACCCATAGTTCACATCGTCATGTGACCTATACCCAAAGGGTTTACTAGAGTCAATAATCTAGTTCACATCATTTATGTGATTAACACCCAAAGAGTACTAAGGTGTGATCATGTTTTGCTTGTGAGATAATTTTAGTCAACGGGTCTGTCACATACAGATCCGTAAGTATTTTTGCGAATTCTATGTCTACAATGCTCTGCACGGAGCTACTCTAGCTAATTGCTCCCACTTTCAATATGTATCTAGATCGAGACTTTGAGTCATCCAGATCTGTGTCAAAACTTGCATCGATGTAACTTTTTACGACGAACCTTTTGTCACCTCCATAATCGAGAAATATTTCCTTATTCCACTAAGGATAATTTTGACCGCTGTCCAGTGATCTACTCCTAGATCACTATTGTATTCCCTTGCTTAACACAGTGTAGGGTATACAATAGATCTGGTATACATTATGGCATACTTTATAGAACCTATGGCTGAGGCATAGGGAATGACTTTCATTCTCTTTCTATCTTCTGCCGTGGTCGGGCTTTGAGTCTTACTCAATTTCATACCTTGTAACACAGGCAAGAACTCTTTCTTTGACTGCTCCATTTTGAACTACTTCAAAATCTTGTCAAGGTCTGTACTTATTGAAAAAAAACTTATCAAGCGTCTTGATCTATCTCTATAGATCTTGATGCTCAATATGTAAGCAGCTTCACCGAGGTCTTTCTTTGGAAAACTCCTTTCAAACACTCCTTTATGCTTTGCAGAATAATTCTACATTATCTCTGATCAACAATATGTCATTCACATATACTTATCAGAAATGTTGTAGTGCTCCCACTCACTTTCTAGTAAATACAGGCTTCACCGCAAGTCTGTATAAAACTATATGCTTTGATCAACTTATCAAAGCGTATATTCCAACTCCGAGATGCTTGCACCAGTCCATAAATGGATCGCTGGAGCTTGCATATTTTGTTAGCACCTTTAGGATTGACAAAACCTTCTTGTTGCATCACATACAACTCTTTTTTAATAAATCCATTAAGGAATGCAGTTTTGTTTATCCATTTGCCAGATTTCATAAAATGCGGCAATTGCTAACATGATTCGGACAGACTTAAGCATAGATACGAGTGAGATATTCTCATCGTAGTCAACACCTTGAACTTGTCGAAAACTTTTGCGACAATTCTAGCTTTGTAGATAGTAACACTACTATCAGTGTCCGTCTTCCTCTTGAAGATCCATTTATTTTCTATGGCTTGCCGATCATCGGGCAAATCCATCAAAGTCCATACTTTGTTCTCATACATGGATCATATCTCAGATTTCATGTCCTCAAACCATTTAGCGGAATCTGGGCTCATCATCGCTTCCTCATAGTTCGCAAGTTCGTCATGGTCTAGTAACATGACTTCCAGAACAGGATTACCGTACCACTCTGGTGCGGATCTCACTCTGGTTAACCTACGAGATTCGGTAGTAACTTGATCCGAAGTTACATGATCATCATCATTATCTTCCTCACTAATTGGTGCAGGAGTCACAGGAACAGATTTCTGTGATGAACTACTTTCCAATTATGGAGCAGGTACAGTTACCTCATCAAGTTCTACTTTCCTCCCACTCACTTCTTTCGAGAGAAACTCCTTCTCTAGAAAGGATCCATTCTTAGCAACGAATGTCTTGCCTTCGGATCTGTGATAGAAGGTGTACCCAACTGTCTCCTTTGGGTATCCTATGAAGACATATTTCTCCGATTTGGGTTTGAGCTTATCAGGATGAAACTTTTTCATATAAGCATCGCAACCCCAAACTTTAAGAAACGACAACTTTGGTTTCTTACCAAACCACAGTTCATACGGTGCCGTCTCAACGGATTTAGATGGTGCCCTTTTTAACGTGAATGCAGCTGTCTCTAATGCATAACCCCAAAACTATAGTGGTAAATCGGTAAGAAACATCATAGTTTGCACTATATCCAATAAAGTACGGTTATGACGTTCGGACACACCATTATGTTGTGGTGTTCCAGGTGGCATGAATTTGTGAAACTATTCCACATTGTTTTAATTGAAGACCAAACTCGTAACTCAAATATTTGTCTCCGCGATCAGATCGTGGAAACCTTATCTTCTTGTCACGATGATTTTCCACTTCACTATGAAATTCTTTGAACTGTTCAAATGTTTCAGACTTATGTTTCATCAAGTAGATATACCCATATCTGCTCAAATCATTTGTGAAGTCCGGAAAATAACGATACTTGCCGTGAGCCTTAACACTCATCGGACCGCATACATCAGTATGTATTATTTCTAATAAGTCAGTTGCTCGCTCCGGAGAACGGAGTCTTAGTCATCTTGCCCATGAGGCATGGTTCGGAAGCATCAAGTGATTCATAATCAAGTGATTCCAAAATCCCATCAGCATGGAGTTTCTTCATGCGCTTTACACCAATATGACCTAAACGGCAGTGCTACAAATAAGTTGCACTATCATTATTAACTTTGCATCTTTTGGTTTCAATATTATGATTATGTGTATCACTACGATCGAGATCCAATGAACTATTTTCATTGGGTGTGTAACCATATAAGGTTTTATTCATGTAAATAGAACAACAATTTATTCTCTTACTTAAATGAATAACCGTATTACAATAAACATGATCAAATCACATTTATGCTCAACGCAAACACCAAATAACACTTATTCAGGTTCAACACTAATCCCGAAAGTATAGGGAGTGTGCGATGATGATTATATCAATCTTGGAACCACTTCCAACACACATCGTCACTTCACCCTTAACTAGTCTCTGTTTATTCTGCAACTCCCGTTTCGAGTTACTAATCTTAGCAACTGAACTAGTATCAAATACTGAGGGGTTGCTATAAACACTAGTAAAGTACACATCAATAACATGTATATCAAATATACTTATGTTCACTTTGCCATCCTTCTTATCTGCCAATCACTTGGGGTAGTTCCGCTTCCAGTGACCAGTCCCTTTGCAGTAGAAACACTTAGTCTCAGGCTTAGGACCAGACTTGGGCTTCTTCACTTGAGCAGTACCTTGCTTGCTGTTCTTCTTGAAGTTCCCCTTCTTCCCTCTGCTCTTTTCTTGAAACTAGTGGTCTTGTCTACCATCAACACTTGATGTTTTTCTCGATTTCTACCTTCGTCAATTTCCGCATTACGAAGAGCTTGGGAATCGTTTCCATTATCCCTTGCATATCATAGTTCATCACGAAGTTCTACTAACTTGGTGATGGTGACTAGAGAATTCTGTCAATCACTATCTTATCCGGAAGATTAACTCCCACTTGATTCAAGCGATTGTAGTACTCAGACAATCTGGGCACATGCTCACTAGTTGAGCGATTCTCCTCCATCTTTTAGCTATAGAACTTGTTGGAGACTTCATATCTCTCAACTCGGGTATTTGCTTGAAATATTAACTTCAACTCCTAGAACATCTCATATGCTCCATGATGTTCAAAACGTCTTTGAAGTCCCGATTCTAAGACATTAAGCATGGTGCACTAAACTATCAAGTAGTCATCATATTGAGCTAGCCAAACGTTCATAACGTCTGCATCTGCTCCTGCAATAGGTCCGTCACCTAGCGGTGCATCAAGGACATAATTCTTCTGTGCAGCAATGAGGATAAAACTCAGATCACGGATCCAATCCGCATCATTGCTACTAACATTTTTTAACACAATTTTCTCTAGGAACATATCAAAATAAACACAGGGAAGCAACAACGCGAGCTATTGATCTACAACAAAAATTGCAAAATACTACCAGGACTAAGTTCATGATAAATTTAAGTTCAATTAATCATATTACTTAAGAACTCCCACTTAGATAGACATCCCTCTAATCATCTAAGTGATTACGTGATCCAAATCAACTAAACCATGTCCGATCATCACGTGAGATGGAGTAGTTTCATTGGTGAACATCGCTATGTTGATCATATCTGCTATATGATTCACGCTCGACCTTTCGGTCTCCGTGTTCCGAGGCCATATCTGTATATGCTTGGCTCGTCAAGTATAACCTGAGTATTCTGCGTGTGCAACTGTTTTGCACTCGTTGTATTTGAACGTAGAGCCTATCACACCCGATCATCACGTGGTGTCTCAGCACGAAGAACTTCCGCAATGGTGCATACTCAGGGAGAACACTTCTTGATAATTAGTGAGAGATCATCTTATAGTGCTACCGTCAATCAAAGCAAAATAAGATGCATAAAAGATAAACATCACATGCAATCAATATAAGTGATATGATATGGCCACCATCATCTTGTGCTTGTGATCTCCACCTTCGAAGCACCGTCATGATCACCATCGTCACCGGCGCGACACCTTGATCTCCATCGTAGCATCGTTGTCGTCTTGCCAATCTTATGCTTCCACGACTATCGCTACCGCTTAGTGATAAAGTAAAGCATTACAACGCGATTGCATTGCATACAATAAAGCGACAACCATATGGCTCCTGCCAGCTGCCGATAACTCGGTTACAAAACATGATCATCTCATACAATAAAATTTAGCATCATGTCTTGACCATATCACATCACAACATGCCCTGCAAAAACAAGTTAGACGTCCTCTACTTTGTTGTTGCAAGTTTTACGTGCCTGCTACGGGCTTAAGCAAGAACCAATCTTACCTACGCATCAAAACCACAACGATAGTTTGTCAAGTTGGTGCTGTTTTAACCTTCGCAAGGACCGGGCGTAGCCACACTCGGTTCAACTAAAGTTGGAGAAACTGTCACCAGCTAGCCACCTTTGTGCAAAGCACGTCGGGAGAACCGGTCTCGCGTAAGCGTACGCGTAATGTCGGTCCGGGCCGCTTCGTCCAACAATACCGTCGAACCAAAGTATGACATGCTGGTAAGCAGTATGACTTATATTGCCCACAACTCACTTGTGTTCTACTCGTGCATATAACATCAACACATAAAACCTAGGCTCGGATGCCACTGTTGGGGAACGTAGGAATTTCAAAAATTTCCTACGCACACGCAAGATCCTGGTGATGCATAGCAACGAGAGGGAAGAGTGTGATCTACGTACCCTTGTAGATCGACAACGGAAGCGTTACCACAACATGGTTGATGTAGTCGTACGTCTTCACGGTCCGACCGATCCAAGCACCGTTACTCCGGCACCTCCGAGTTCTTGCACACGTTCAGCTCGATGACGATCCCCGGATTCCGATCCAGCAAAGTGTCGGGGAAGAGTTCCGTCAGCACGACGGCGTGGTGACGATCTTGATGTACTACCATCGCAGGGCTTCGCCTAAGCACCGCTACAATATTATCGAGGACTATGGTGGAAGGGGGCACCGCACACGGCTAAGAATATGATCACGTGGATCAACTTGTGTCTCTAGGGTGCCCCCCTGCCCCCGTATATAAAGGAGCAAGGGAGGAGGAGGCCGGCCCTAGGAGGAGGGCGCGCCAAGGGGAGTCCTACTCCCACCGGGAGTAGGACTCCTTCTTTCCTAGTCCAACTAGGAGAAGGGGGGAAATGAGGGAAGTGGAGAAGGAAGGGAGAGGGGGGCCGCGCCCCAAACCCCTTGTCCAATTCAGACTAGGCTTGGGAGGGGCGCGCGCCACCTCCTGGCTCCTTCCCACTAAAGCCCATTAAGGCCCAATACTCTTCCCCGTATTCCCGTAACTCCCCGGTACTCCGAAAAATACCTGAATCACTCGGAACCTTTCCGATGTCCGAATATAGTCGTCCAATATATCGATCTTTACGTCTTGACCATTTCGAGACTCCTCGTCATGTCCCCGATCTCACCCGGGACTCCGAACTCCTTCGGTACATCAAAACTCATAAACTCATAGTATAACTGTCATCGAAACCTTAAGCGTGCGGACCCTACGGGTTTGAGAACAATGTAGACATGACCGAGACACGTCTCCGGTCAATAACCAATAGCGGGACCTGGATGCCCATATTGGCTCCTACATATTCTACGAAGATCTTTATCGGTCAGACCGCATAACAACATACGTTGTTCCCTTTGTCATCGGTATGTTACTTGCCCGAGATTCGATCGTCGGTATCTCAATACCTAGTTCAATCTCGTTACCGCAAGTCTCTTTGCTCGTTCCGTAATACATCATCTCACAACTAACTCATTAGTTGCAATGCTTGCAAGGCTTATGTGATGTGCTTTACCGAGAGGGCCCAGAGATACCTCTCCGACAATCGTAGTGACAAATTTTAATCTCAAAATATGCTAACCCAACATGTACCTTTGGAGACACCTGTAGAGCACCTTTATAATCACCCAGTTACGTTGTGACATTTGGTAGCACACAAAGTGTTCCTCTGGCAAACGGGAGTTGCATAATCTCATAGTCATAGGAACATGTATAAGTCATGAAGAAAGCAATAGCAACATACTAAACGATCGGGTGCTAAGCTAATGGAATGGGTCATGTCAATCAGATCATTCACCTAAAGATGTGATCCCGTTAATCAAATAACAACTCTTTGTCCATGGTTAGGAAACATAACCATCTTTGATTAACGAGCTAGTCAAGTAGAGGCATACTAGTGACACTCTGTTTGTCTATGTATTCACACATGTATTATGTTTCCGGTTAATACAATTCTAGCATGAATAATAAACATTTATCATGATATAAGGAAATAAATAATAACTTTATTATTGCCTCTAGGGCATATTTCCTTCACTGCCCTCCCTCCCCCCCACTATATATAGGGTCCCTAGGGGGGTGCCGGCCCTAGGAGATCCAATCTCCAGGGGGGGCGGCGGCCAAGGGGGTGGCTTGCCCCCCAAGCCAAGTGGGGCGCCCCCACCCCTAGGGTTTCCAACCCTAGGCGCAGGGGGAGGCCCAAGGGGGCGCACCAGCCCACTAGGGGATGGTTCCCCTCCCACTTCAGCCCATGGGGCCCTCCGGGATAGGTGGCCCCACCCGGTGGACCCCCGGGACCCTTCCGGTGGTCCCGGTACAATATCGATTACCCCCGAAACTTTCCCGATGGCCGAAACTTGACTTCCTATATATAAATCTTCACCTCCGGACCATTCCGGAACTCCTCGTGACGTCCGGGATCTCATCCGGGACTCCAAAAAACTTCCGGGTTACCGTATACTAATATCTCAACAACCCTAGCGTCACCGAACCTTAAGTGTGTAGACCCTACGGGTTCGGGAGACACGCAGACATGACCGAGACGACTCTCCAGTGAATAACCAACAGCGGGATCTGGATACCCATGTTGGCTCCCACATGCTCCTCGATGATCTCATAGAATGAACCACGATGTCGAGTATTCAATCAATCCGTATACAATTCCCTTTGTCAATCGGTGCGTTACTTGCCCGAGACTCGATCATCGGTATCCCAATACCTCGTTCAATCTCGTTACCGGCAAGTCACTTTACTCGTACCGTAATGCATGATCCCGTGATCAACCACTTGGTCACATTGAGCTCATTATGATGATGCATTACCGAGTGGGCCCAGAGATACCTCTCCGTCATACGGAGTGACAAATCCCAGTCTCGATTCGTGCCAACCCAACAGACACTTTTGGAGATACCTGTAGTGTACCTTTATAGTCCCCCAGTTACGTTGTGACGTTTGGCACACCCAAAGCACTCCTACGGTATCCGAGAGTTGCACAATCTCATGGTCTAAGGAAATGATACTTGACATTCGGAAAAGCTATAGCAAACGAACTACACGATCTTTGAGCTATGCTTAGGATTGGGTTTTGTCCATCACATCATTCTCCTAATGATGTGATCCCGTTATCAATGACAGCCAATGTCCATAGTCAGGAAACCATGACTATCTTTTGATCAACGAGCTAGTCAACTAGAGGCTCACTAGGGACGTGTTGTGGTCTATGTATTCACACATGTATTACGATTTCCGGATAACACAATTATAGCATGAACAATAGACAATTATTATGAACAAAGAAATATAATAATAACCATTTTATTATTGCCTCTAGGGCATATTTCCAACAAAAGGAAAGGTGAAGATCACCAAGACACTTGCATAAGGTAGAAGATAATAATAAAAGATAGGCCCTTCGCAGAGGGAAGCAGAGGTTGCCTTGCGCTTTTATGGTTGGAGGCACAAAATCTTAATGCGAAAGAACGTCACTTTATATTGCCCCTTGTGATATGAACCTTTATTATGCAGTCCGTCGCTTTTATTATTTCCACATCACAAGATCATATAAAGCTTATTTCTCCCACACTAATCATACATATTTAGAGCAATTTTTATTGCTTTGCACCGATGACAACTTACTTGAAGGATCTTATTCAATCCATAGGTAGATATGGTGGACTCTCATGGCAAAACTGGTTTAAGGGTATTGGGAAGCACAAGTAGTATCTCTACTTGGTGCTGAGAATTTGGCTAGCATGAGGGGGAAAGGTAAGCTCAACATGTTGGATGATCCATGACAACATACTTTATCTCAGATATAAGAAAACATAACCCATTACGTTGTCTTCCTTGTCCAACATCAACTCTTTAGCATGTCATATTTTTATGAGTGCTCCCAATCATAAAAGATGTCAATAATAGTATTTTATATGTGAAACCTCTCTTTCCTTATTACTTCCTATTAATTGCAACGATGACCAAAGCTATGTCTTCCAACTCCCAACAACTTTTAATCATCACACTCTTTCTATGTGAAGTCATTACTATCAATAAGATCAATATGAACTTTTGTTTCTTCTTATTCTTTTTCTCTTTTATTTTATTCACCCAAGACCATAGCAAGAAAATCAAGCCCTTGACTGAACACTAATCTTTATTATATAGCTCACGAACTCGATTACATAGAAGGGTAATAAAGAAAAACTCACAACTAGATCATGCCATAAACTTTATTCTACTAGATCAAAATATTACCAAAAGGATTGAACTAAGAAAAACGGTAAAGATAAAAGTGATGGTGATTGTGATACGATACCGGGGCACCTCCCCCAAGCTTGGCAGTTGCCAAGGGGAGTGCCCATACCCATGTGATTATATCTCCTTGGTTAGTGAAGAAGGTGGAGTTGTTGATGATGGATAGTCGCACATCGAGCGTAGGAGGTCTTCTAGCTTGCGGATAATGCCCTTGAGTGCGATGATATGCTCCTTCAACAAAATATTTTCACGTGTGAGATACTTATTTTGTATACGAGCCAACTCAATCATCTTGAAAGCTTCAATTTCTATTGGGGTAAGAAGATTGTGATCCAGTTGAAGGGTGTCTTCTGTTGCTGGAACTTGGTCCTCCATGGCCTTCTTGATCCCTTCATCCTTGTTGATCTCCATAGGTGCTTCTCTATTTAGCTCTATCTTCATTAGCCAAGCATCTTTGCCCTCATGGTTGGAGGAGGAGGGAGACGACATAGTGCCTGGCCTTGACAACCCTGACAGAAAACAGCTCGAAACAAAAACAAGAGGATTTTGCGTGATACGGGAGTCAAAACCCCCGTGAGGTTATATAATGAATTTTTACCAACCAAAATACGTATCGTGCAAGAAAACGGAGTCCGGAAGGCACACGAGGTGCTCACTAGGTAGGGGGCGCGCCCTCCACCCTCGTGGGGCCCTCGTGTCCTTCCCAGACTGCTACTTAATTTTCTATTTTTCTAAATATTCCAAAACGGAGAAATATTGCCTTAAAAATTGTTTTGGAGTCGGTTTACTTACCGTACCACATACCTATTCCTTTTCGGAGTCTGAAATGTTCTGGAAAGTGTCCCTTATGTATTCCTCCGGGGTTACGGTTTTAATAATATAGGTTTCAATATTTATGGGATTACCTGAGATATAATGTTTAATTCTCTCACCGTTTACCACCTTCGGATTTGTGCCCTTGAAGTTGTTGATTTTTATGGCACCGGAACGATAGACCTCCTCGATAACATAGGGGCCTTCCCATTTAGAGAGACGTTTTCCTGCAAAAAATCTTAAACAAGAGTTGTATAGCAATACATAATCACCTACATTAAACTCACGCTTTTGTATCCTTTTGTCATGCCATCTTTTAACCTTTTCTTTAAATAACTTGGCATTTTCATAAGCTTGGGTTCTCCATTCATCAAGTGAGCTAATAACAAATAACCTCTTTTCACCGGCAAGTTTGAAATCATAATTGAGCTCTTTAATAGCCCAATATGCCTTATGTTCTAGTTCAAGAGGTAAGTGACATGCTTTTCCATATACCATTTTATACGGAGGCATACCTATAGGACTTTTATATGCAGTTCTATAGGCCCATAATGCATCATCAAGTTTCTTGGACCAATTCTTTCTAGACCTATTGACAGTCTTTTGCAAAATTAATTTGAGTTCTCTATTACTCAATTCTACTTGACCACTAGACTGTGGGTGATATGGAGATGCAATTCTATGATTGACGTCATATTTAGCAAGCATTTTACGGAAAGCACCATGAATAAAATGTGAACCACCATCAGTCATTAAATATCTAGGGACTCCAAACCTCGGAAAAATAACTTCTTTAAGCATTTTAATAGAAGTGTTATGATCAACACTACTAGTTGGAATAGCTTCTACCCACTTAGTGACGTAATCAACAGCAACTAAAATATGTGTATATCCATTAGAGGCAGTAAAATGTCCCATATAATCAAAGCCCCAAACATCAAATGGTTCAATAAGAAGTGAATAATTCATAGGCATTTCTTGACGTCTACTAATATTACCAATTCTTTGACATTCATAACAAGATAGGACAAACTTACAGGCATCCTTGAAGAGAGTAGGCCAATAAAAACCGGATTGCAATACCTTATGTGCAGTTCTATCTCCCGCGTGGTGTCCTCCATAATTTTTGGAGTGACACTTGCGTAGGATCTGTTCCTGTTCATGCTCAGGTACACAACATCTAATAACACCATCTACTCCTTCTTTGTAAAGATGTGGGTCATCCCAAAAGTAATGTCTCAAATCATAGAAGAACTTTTTCTTTTGTTGGTATGTGAAGCTAGGTGGTATGAATTTAGCAACAATGTAATTAGCATAATCAGCATACCAAGGAGTACTACGAGAAGTACTTATGACATTTAATTGTTCATCAGGGAAGCTATCATCAATAGGTAGTGGGTCATCAAGAACATTCTCTAACCTAGATAAGTTGTCTGCAACGGGGTTCTCAGCTCCTTTTCTATCAACAATATGCAAATCAAATTCTTTTAGCAAGAGAACCCATCTAATAAGTTTAGGTTTAGCATCTTTCTTCTCCATAAGATATTTAATAGCAGCATGATCAGTGTGGATAGTTACTTTAGAATCAACAATATAAGGTCTGAACTTATCACAAACAAATACAACTGCTAAAAATTATTTTTCAGTAGTAGCATAATTTCTTTGAGCATTGTCTAGGGTCTTACTAGCATAATGGATAACATTTAATTTCTTATCAACTCTTTGCCCTAGAACGGCACCTACATCATAATCGCTAGCATCACACATAATTTCGAAGGGTAAATTCCAATCAGGTGGCTGAACAATAGGTGCAGAGACTAATGCTTTCTTAAGTATTTCAAATGCTTCTACACAATCATCATCAAAGACAAATGATATATCTTTTTGTAATAAATTAGTCAGAGGCCGATAAATTTTTGAGAAGTCCTTAATGAACCTCCTATAAAATCTGGCGTGACCAAGGAAACTTCTTATACCTTTGATGTCCTTGGGACATGGCATCTTTTCAATAGCATCAACCTTGGCTTTATCAACTTCAATACCTCTTTCAGAAACTTTATGCCCCAAGACAATACCTTCATTAACCATAAAGTGGCACTCTTCCCAATTCAAGACAAGATTAGTTTCTTCACATCTCTGCAAAACTCGATCAAGATTGCTCAAGCAATCATCAAAAGAAGATCCATAGACGTAAAAGTCGTCCATGAAAACCTCACAAATCTTTTCACAAAAGTTAAAGAATATAGCCATCATGCATCTTTGAAAGGTAGCAGGTGCATTAGATAAACCAAAAGGCATACGTCTATAAGCAAAAGTACCAAAAGGGCATGTAAAAGTAGTCTTTGATTGATCTTTAGCCAACACAGGTATTTGAGAGAAACCAGAATAACCATCTAGAAAGCAGTAATGTGTATGTTTGCATAATCTTTCTAACATTTGATCGATAAAAGGTAAGGGGTGATGATCTTTCTTAGTAGCCTTATTTAATTTGCGGAAATCAATTACCATCCTATAACCTGTAATAATTCTTTGTGGAATCAATTCATCTTTATCATTAGAAACAACCGTAATACCTCCCTTCTTAGGGACACAATGAACAAGACTTACCTATTGACTATCAGCAACGGGATAAATTATACCTGCCTCCATAAGCTTTAGTATTTCTTTTCTTACCACTTATTTCATTTTAGGATTCATACATCGTTGAGGATCACGAACTGGTTTGGCATCTGCTTCCAAATTTATTTTATGTTGACATAGAGTGGGACTAATGCCCTTAAGATCATCAAGAGTATATCCAATAGCAGCACGGTGCTTCTTCAGAGTTTTCAATAATCTTTCTTCTTCATGCTCTAAAAGGTTAGCACTAATAATAACATGATATATCTTCTTTTCATCAAGATAAGCATATTTAAAAGGGCCATTTGCATTTCTGTCCCTAACTCGAACCACCTACTCAGATTTGCCCCTAATTTCAAAGTCTGCTCAAATTTGCCCCTCTGCAGTTAGGTGACCTTATAGAAATGCCCTTCCGTGCCGTTTCCATTAGGTCAAAGGCCTTTGACCGTCTATGGGACGTTTCTTGGACATTTTGCCCCTGCCTCCATGTGTCACTTACATGTGGGACCCACTTAGGAAAAAATAAAAATAAAAACACTTTCTCTCACCCCTCTCTCTCTCACTTACATATGGGCCCAGAAAAGGAAAAAGAAAACCTCTCTCCCATATCTCGCTCTAACTTACATGTGGGGCCTAGCAAAAATAAAGAAAAGAAAAAAGCTGTCTCTCTGTCTCCTGACCTCGCGGTCTCTCTCATCTCCGGCGAACTACATGCGACGGCCGGCGGACCGGTCCTCGTGCCGCCACTGGAGCTGGCTCGCCATGCTCCTCCACCAGCTCACCGTGCCCGGTCACCAGCTCGCCGCGCTCCGCCGCCCTCTACCTCTCTCTCTTGCCAAGGAATAACAAAGCAACCATCGTCGGCGTTGACACGCATGCACGGCCAGCAACAGTGCAGAGCTCCAATAAAATGTCTGATAGTCCGACCGCTCTCCGATTCATCTTCATGTGCAATTAATTGGACTGAAACGCCCCATAGTGACGGATCCTTCCTCGTCTTCCCCAGCTCCGGTGTCACGCCGCCGCCACTCGATCTCCTCCACCAGTGAGCACTGCCGCCTTACCTCGGGTTCTTGAGTTTCGAAATCTCCTCCTGAACATCCTCCGCCTGCTCCCGATTACCCTCGCCTCCCTTAGCAGCTCTGCCGGCGAGCACCTCCCGTCGCTGCTGCTCAAGCTCGCAACTTCCCATCCTCCCCGGCACCCCACATTCTCTAGCCACCTCAGGCCACTGAAGCTTCTCTCCCGCACCCTCACAAGCCCGATCTTGCAGCCACTCGACTGCTCCGGCGTCCTCCCATACATCACCGTCATGTCTTCGTGCGCTGGCGCCGGCGTGTTTTTAGTTAGCCTAATCCCAGATTATCCTAAACTATTATTAGTTCTAATTACACTCGTTTTACAAAAGCTGACTAGTGGGTCCAGCCCTCAAATAAATCAGTAAATAACGTTTTAGAAAATAATAGAACAATGACTGACCCATATCAAGTTTTATTTTTCATTTTATTAGTTGGCCCATATGTAAGTGAGAGAGAGGGGGTGAGAGAAAATGTTTTTTCTTTTTCTTTTTTCTCTGAGTGGGCCCCACATGTAAGTGACACATGGAGGCAGGGGCAAAATGTCCAGAAAACGTCCGGTAGACAGTCAAAGGCCTTTGACCTGACAGAAACGGCATGGAAGGGCATTTCTATAAGGGCACCTAACGGCGGAGGGGCATTTTTGAGCAGGCTTTCGAATTAGGGGCAAATGTGAGTAGTGGGTTCGAGTTAGGGACACAGATGTAAAAGACCCTATTTAAAATTATCAGGCAACGGTTTAAGCTCAAACACGGGATCACCCTTAGGTGGAGGGGGATCCCCTAGGATTTTAACAGGCAAATTGTGTTTCAGCATAGGTTCTTGTTTAAAGAATACTTCATCTATTTCCCTTCTTTCATTCATAAATATATCATTCTCATGGTCTAGCAAATATTGTTCTAAAGGATCACTAGGAGGTACGGCAATAGAAGCAAGACAAATAATTTCATCCTTACTAGGCAATTCTTCTTCACGGTGTTGTTTACTAAATTTAGAGAAATTAAATTCATGAGTCATATCATCCAAGCCAATAGTAACAACATTCTTTTCGCAGCCTATCCTAGCATTAACTGTGTTCAAGAAGGGTCTACCAAATATAATGGGACAAAAGCTATCTTGTGGGGAACTAAGAACAAGAAAATCAGCAGGATATTTAGTTTCTCACACAAGACTTAAACATCTCTAACAATTCCCATTGGTGAAATAGTATCTCTATTAGCAAATTTAATTATAACATCAATTCCTTCTAACTCAGCAGGTGCAATTTCATGCTTAATTTCTTCGTATAAAGTATGCGATATAACACTAGCACTAGCACCCATATCACATAAGCCATGATAATAATGATCTCCTATTTTAACAGAAATAACAGGCACGCCTACCACAGGTCTATGTTTATCTTTAGCACAAGGTTTAGCAACTCTAGCAGTTTCACCGTAGAACTGGATAACATGCCCATCAATATTATCAGACAAGAGATCTTTAACAATAGCAATATTAGGTTCAACTTTAACTTGCTCAGGAGGTGTATATGTTTTAATATTACTTTTACGAACCACAATTGAAGCTTTAGCATGATCCTTTATCCTAACAGGGAAAGGTGGTTTCTCAACATAACAAGTAGGAACAATAGGATCATTATAAGTGACAGTCTTTTCTTCAACTTTAATAGGTGCAGCTACTTTTACTTCTATGGGAGGATGATATTTAAACCACTTCTCCTTAGGGAGATCAACATAAGTAGCAAAAGATTCACAGAAAGAAGCTACTATCTCAGAATCAAGTCCATATTTAGTGCTAAACTTACGGAAAATATCGGTATCCATAAAAGATTTAACACAATCAAACTTAGGTGTCATACCTGACTCCTTACCATTGTCGAGGTCTCAATCTTTAGAGTTGCATTTAATTCTATCCAATAAATCCCATTTGAATTCAATAGTCTTCATCATAAAAGAGCCAGCACAAGAAGTATCAAGCATGGTGCGATTATTTTCAGAAAGCCGAGCATAATTTTTTTGAAGAATTATTTCTCTTGAGAGCTCATGATTGGGGCATGAATATAACATTGATTTAAGCCTCCCCCAAGCTTGAGCGATGCTTTCTCCTTCGCGAGGCCAAAAATTATATATATATTTGCGATCACGATGAACAAGATGCATAGGGTAATACTTTTGATGAAATTCCAATTTCAATCGTTTGTAATTCGAAGACCTCATATCATCACATAGCCTATACCATATCAATGCGTCTCCCTTCAAAGATAAAGGGAAGACCTTCTTCTTAGCAACATCATCGGGTATACCTGCAAACTTAAATAATCCACAAACTTCATCCACATATATTAGGTGTTCATCAGGATACTTTGTTCCATCTCCTGTAAAAGGATTAGCTAGCAGTTTTTCTATCATACCCGAAGGATACTCATAAGGAATTTCATTTTCATATTCATTTTCAATAGGTTTAGTAGGTTGAGGAGCAACTCTTTGCTCTACTGGTCGGGGTGAAGATACCCCGAACAAGCCCTCAGAGGATTACTTTCCATAGTAACAAGTGACAGTAAATTTCAGCACACTATATAAATTTTTCCTTACCAAATTCCACCTACCAAAGGCGCTTCACTCCCCGGCGACGGCGCCAGAAAAGAGTCTTGATGACCCACAAGTATAGGGGATCTATTGTAGTCCTTTCGATAAGTAAGAGTGTCGAACCCAACGAGGAGCAGAAGGAAATGATAAGAGGTTTTCAGCAAGGTATTCTCTGCAAGTACTGAAATAAGTGGTAACAGATAGTTTCATGATAAGATAATTTGTAACGAGCAACAAGTAACAAAAGTAAATAAAGTGCAGCAAGGTGGCCCAATACTTTTTGTAGCAAAGGACAAGCCTAGACAAACTCTTATATAAGGAAAAGCGCTCTCGAGGACACATGGGAATATCGTCAAGCTAGTTTTCATCACGTTCATATGATTCGCGTTTGGTACTTTGATAATTTGATATGTGGGTGGACCGGTGCTTGGGTGCTGTTCTTACTTGAACAAGCATCCCACTTATGATTAACCTCTATTGCAAGCATCCACAACTACAACAAAAGTATTAAGGTAAACCTAACCATAGCATGAAACACATGGATCCAAATCAGCCCCTTACAAAGCAACGCATAAACTAGAGTTTAAGCTTCTGTCACTCTAGCAACCCATCATCTACTTATTACTTTCTAATGCCTTCCTCTAGGCCAAAATAATGGTGAAGTGTTATGTAGTCGATGTTCACATAACACCACTAGAGGTTAGACACCATTCATCTCATCAAAATATCGAATGAATACCAAATTCACATGACTACTAATAGCAAGACTTCTCCCTTGTCCTCAGGAACAAACGTAACTACTCACAAAGCATAAACATGTTCATAATCAGAGGGATATTAATATGTATATAGGATCTGAACATATGATCTTCCACCAATTAAACCAACTAGCATCAACTACAAGGAGTAATTAACACTACTAGCAACCTACTAGCACCAATCCCGGACTTGGAGACAAGAATTGGATACAAGAGATGAACTAGGGTTTTGAGATGAGATGGTGCTGATGAAGATGTTGATGGAGATTGCCCTCTCCCGATGAGAGGAGCATTGGTGATGACGATGACGATGATTTCCCCCTCCGGGAGGGAAGTTTCCCCGGCAGAACAGCTCTGTCGGAGCTCTAGATTGGATCCGCCAAGGTTCCGCCTTGTGGATGCGGAGTTTCGTCCCGAAAGGTTGCTTCTTATCTTTTTCTCGATGAAAGACTTCATATAGGGGAAGATGGTCATCGGAGAGCCACCAGGGGGCCCACGAGGTAGGGGGCGCGCCCTAGGAGGGGGGCGCCCCCCACCCTCGTGAGCAGGGTGTGGGCCCCCTGGTCTTCATCTTTGGCGAGGATTTTTCATTATTTATTATAACGTATTCTATGGAGTTTCAGGACTTTTGGAGTTGTGCAGAATAGGTCTCTAATATTTGCTCCTTTTCCAGCCCAGAATTCCAGCTGCCGGCATTCTCCCTCCTTATGTAAACCTTGTAAAATAAGAGAAAATAGCCATAAGTATTGTGACATAATGTGAAATAACAGCTCATAATGCAATAAATATCGATATAAAAGCATGATGCAAAATGGACGTATCATTATCCGGCTTGAAGAGCGAGGTGTTGGCAAAGTAATCGGCATAGAGCAGGGCGTGGCCGCTCTCCCTGTTGCGGTTCAGGTTGGGAGCACGGCCAGGGACTAACCCCGTGTACCGAGGAAGCTGCCGTTGAATGTGGTCGTGAACGACTAGTGCAACCACCACGAGATCTTCATCATCCGACGAACAAAGGAAGTGATGGAAGAAAAACTCGTCTCCACTGTCCATACCTTTTTGGGAAAATGCCGAACACCTTGCGGGCGTGGTGGCGAAGAGGCCGTGATGATCACCTCGACGCAGCAGGGATGGTTGCCGGCCGGCTACTGGCCGCTCTGGAGCTCTCGTCGGAAGCTGCCGAGGCCACCGTGGTACGTCGCCGGCGGTCGTCTCCCCTTTGCGACCGGCAAAGACGGTGACGGCCAAACCTTCGATCAATGGCCAAAACCATGGCCAAAGCGCAGGCGTGGTGGCGACCATGTCAAGACGTGGTTTGGTAGGGACGGCCGGAGGCTGCGCGGTGAGGAGGTGGCCGGAGAATAGCGGCGGCGCCGGCAGCAGGGCGGGGCGGGAGAGAGAGGGTGGAAGCGTTGGGAGCGAAGGGACTGCTAGTGTCCCCGACAGGCGGGCCACGGGAGGGACAAGGGCGTGCGTCCAGGCCGTCCGCGCGCATCCGTTTCACCCCAAACCGAGCACAAGTTTAGGCCGGGGATGGAACGGACGGAATCCGAAAATTTGTCCGTTTGAGGCCGCGCGCTGGGCCATACTATTCGTCTGTTTTACCCTAAACGGACGCGCGCGGACAGAATGAGGTCGCGCGGTGGAGTTGGCCTAAGGCTTCTTTTGGTTTAGAGGAATTTTATAAAGTATAATTTTTATAGAAAAAATTCTATATAGTCATTTGGTTTGTAGGAATGAAGTCCTACTACGGAGAAATTCTTCTTATCCTTCATATTTCATAAAAAATAAACATTAACCTAGACTCAATGAAGAAAATTATATGATGTGAATCAAAGAACATCTTCTTTTCTATTCTTACTCATAGATTTAAAATACAATTTTGCTAAAGCACATCTAGATGTGCCATAAGTATTGCACATCTAAGTTGACACTGCACAGCTGAAATTTGGAAGGGGACGTTGGGTGGGAGGTATGCTTGTTTCGGGGACGTAGTGGCGAACCTGTGACAAGTACGATTGGAACTAAAATGAGATGCGCCTTCTCGATCAGAGATCCTGTGATGCTTATTTTTTCTTGCGGACGCGTCATCTCATTGATCCCCTCGCCTGAGAGCATCTCTAGCAGACTCTATAGGGCCGAACCCGTATAATTCCGTCGAGTATACGGGTTCGGTCCGTTCCATATCCCGGTTTCCGGCCCGTCTCGTAAAAAGTTTATCTTGGCCCGGAAAAATACCCTCTCCACCGCTATTTATGCGGTTTCACCGCTAGGATACGGGTCAAACCCTATAAGCATCCGCAGCCGTTCCGCCGCAATTCCCCTCCCCCCTCCCCCTCCCACCCCAATTTCTCGTCGTTGTCAAGCCTAAAAAGAGCCCTAGCGACCCTTCCCGACCCATGAACGGCTACAGAAGTAGTGGGGATGATGCGGAGGGCCGCTGCCACCGCATCTCCGACGCCGCACGCAAGCAGAGGGAGGGGCAGGAGTTGCTCAACTATGGGAGCCGGCCGCTGCCGATGTTCGAACGGCGCGAGCTTGACAAGTACGAGCGCGAGCTCGCGGTCCGCCGCCGCAGGGAGCTCGTCCGCGGGCGGCTCGAGCTCGCGCCTCACTCCGGTCAAGAGAGAGCCGGAGGAGCTCGGGCCCCTCGCCATCAACCTCGAGGCCGACGCGGACCCACCACGTTGAGGCGTCATCGACCCTGAAGACTACCTCCCCACGGGGCAGGAGGACCACCTTGAGCACGCCATAATGGAGCGCTCGGCGAGGGAGGAGGAGGAGGCCACCCCCCCCCCCCCCCCGCCGCGAGCTCAAGATCAAGGAGATCTTCCTCGAGCAGGGCATCGCAGGCGCACACGTCCAAGGAGGCGGACCTATGCGTCATGAAGGCCGAGCGGGCCAAGGTCTGGATCAACCTCGACTCCGACGAGGACTAAGCTCCTCCGGCTCCTCAACCACGTCGCCGTCGCCGCACTCGTCGATTTTGGTAGCCTACGCTCGGGTAGGTTGCACGTCCCGCGGATCCCTCTATGTGGTACTATGATGTAGTATGATGAACAACTATCTATGATGTAGTATGATGAATGTCGTTGCAAGTTTCTCCCGTGGATATATTTTTTTCTTCAAATTTTACAGTTTCATATGCAAGGTCTGATCTGCAGCGCACGAATTCGCCCCGCAAATCTGATCTGCAGCAAACTGTAAACGCGTTTTTCAGGTTCGACTTTTACGGGGTCTGCTAGAGATGCTCTAAAAATTGGTAGTGCATCGCCGTTCTTTTAATTGTCGCAGCAACCCGCCATCGCTCACAGCAACCCGCCATCGCTGTTTTAGGTTTGCAATCTCAGTTGCACGAACATCTTGCTGCCTACAACAAACAGGAGAGCAGGGAGCAATAATTAGTGAAACAATGATAAGCAAGTTCATAAATCATATATGTAGAAAAGTAGGGGTAAAGAGAAAAAGTAATTCATGTTCCTGTAGATTCCTTATTTTCAAATCGTTGCATCATCTACTAGAGCAGCATGACATTTTCTCTACCCACAAGATTCATTTGATGCAAAACTAGAGCAGCATGAAACTTTCAAATTATATTCCAGCTACAAGTTCTTTACAGTTCGACTAAACTGACTGCAGTGAGGACTACAGTGAGTAAGCAACACATCTAAGCAAGCATCCAAAGAGGGGATGGGGGAGAGGATGCTAACCATGTCGGCGCGGAGGGCATCCCCGAACCCCTGCTCCTGCTCGGCCAGCTCGTCGGTCGAACCGCAACAGACAGAATCACTGGAGGGGTTTCTCTCCGGCGCTATCCTTCCCAGAACGACCCCTGCTCCTCCACAAGAGAACACTGAACATTGTACACAAGAAAAGAAATATGAATAAATACACCAGATATAGGAGTAAACGCAAGCATGTTGGTAAAAAATAAATTGGCTAATGTTCTCTACTCCAATACTCCAGATAGTCGCAAACACAAGCATGCCATTAGTCCTTCTGTTAGTAGTCACAACAATACATCCTATTCCAATTTTTCCACTAGACAACAAGATCACGACACATGCAAACAAACATGAAAACATGGAAATAGCATCATCTAAATTTTTATACTCAAATAAACATAGAAATATCAACATAGTATCATCTATATTGATAATCAATGCTCCAAGAAATATGAAAACATGCAATTTAGCACCAGGAAACGTGCAAAAGCTTGTTCAGGCAAAAGATATGATCAAGGCAGCAGGACACTTCATCTGTATTACAATTAAGAAATCCAACATTTGTACTCTTGTGATCAGCAGAAGCAAGCACTAAATAAATGGAGACATGCATCATCAGGAAAGCAAGATAAGCATCACAACAATGGATTGGAAAGAAGAAAGAAAAATGGACCTTTGGATGTGAAGGTCACCACGCTGGGCGAGACCCTGCCTTGTCGGCCTCGGTCTCCTCGTGGTGGTGGTCGCGCGCGGGGAGCTGGGTTCTGGACCGGGGAAGAAAACTGGGGCGGCCAGTGGCGGAGGACTCTGGTCAGCTCTCCCCTCCGCCGGCCAACACACGGGCAGGCGAGCTCGACGGAGCGTCGCGCATCATACAACCAATGCACGCACGTGCCGGCATGGGGTCGTGGTTCGTGGGGGCGATGCGGTTCCTGGGCGTGAGGCGGAGACGCCGAAGCTGTGGGGAGATGCGTTGGGAGAGAGAAAGAAGATATATCGAGACAGAAACGGGATGGAGGAGAGATGCGTCCTTGGGGAGCGCAGACTAGTGGAGTGCGGTGTGTCTCAGGATAAGGGTGGATCGCATGTTGAAGGTGGAAAACTCGAGGGCTTGTATGCAAAATAGTGTCTACAAATTGATGCATTGCATGGGTGTCTAACTTTCAGTGTCACACACCAAATGAAAGTGGATAACCAAGTACACTAGCTAACTCATGTGAACAATCATAGATTTTTTATATTTAGCTGTTAGTTCAGGCCAATTATCTATGTGCGCAATTCTTTTCTCTTTCTCTATGCGGTAGCCATCAATGAGCAGTTTGAGTAACTGTTAATAGTTCCAACAATCAAGATGACCTTCTTTTTTAGTAAATCAAGATGACCAGTTGACAATAGAATAGGAAAGTAATCAGACATGGGCAACTCATTTTCTCTTTCTCTAGGAAGTGAGTGAATTGCACATTCCTTGGACGCCCCAAAAATCTACCACTTTTCTTGCTAATTTTTTTCAATAAATACTAATAATCGATTTGGGATGATTTAATCCAATTTCTAACAGAAAGGGCCCACCTATAAGCGATGTGGTGGCACTAAAAGTCAAAGAAAACGGTGTTGACTGTTAAATTAGACAAATGGCCCACTAGTCAGAAACCCCTCCTTCCCCATGATCCCACGTGGTCCACCTCTCTAGAGCCGCACGTGTGTCCTCGTCGAGATAGCCGACGCATCCCAGCCACCTGTCCTCCCGTGCTCCGCCCTCAACCATCCGTCATGTCTTCTCCCTCTGAGCGCCGGCGAGATCCACCGCCCTACGTCCCATCCCGCACAGCCATGTACCGGATCCCGCAGCCACCTCTCCTCCCGTGACGAGGTTTGTCCTTCTCCACTCCGGCGTGCTGCGAGCCGATCCCCAACTCCGAGCTCTTCGGCCTGTGGCGGCGCTGCGGTTCCTAATTGAGGCTTGGGTGCCCGCCAAGGAGCAACCACGCGTGCTGCAACCGCCGAGCTCTTGGCCCGGGCCACCGCGACAAGGGAAGCCTTTCCCGATGCCTCTGGCGTGGCCGCCGGAGTTGGCTTTTCGAGCCCCTCTGTCCACGCCTATCTCCCCTCCGACGGTAACAGTGCTCACGGGCACAACAACCTCCCTGCAAGGGGTCAATTGTAATCTATTTTTGTTTCTAGGGCAATTTTTGCAAATTTTCAGGGACCTTTTTTGTTATTTCAGCTGGTGACGGGTGGACCCTATGTCTAACTTAACGGTCAACAAACAGTGTTGACCGTTTATGCCATGTCAGCGCTTACAGGTGGGCCCTTTTCTGTCAGAAATTGAATTAAATCATCCCAAATCAATCATTAGTGTTTATTGAGAAAATTAGCAAGGATACTGGTAGATTTTTGGGCCCCCCAAGGAATGTGGTGGCAGACCCGGATGTGAACTTAAGTCTTCTTTGATTCAAAGGAATTTTATAGGATTTATGGAGGATTGAAATCCTTGGGATTTTTTTCTATATTGGTGCTTTGTTTCATAGGATTGGATCCCATAGGAATTTGTCCTATGAAATCTTTTGTACTACATTTCATAGGAAATTTAACATCCACTCCAACCTCTTTTTACAATTTCTTTATTTTCCCCGTGGCATTAAACAATTATTGCTAATTCTATAGGATTCAAATGAGAATGCCACTCCAACCCTACACTTTTTCTATTCCTATGTTTTTAAAATCCTAGAAAGAGGCCCTAAAAATGTGGTGGTTTTTTGCAATTCACTCCTAGGAAGTAGCAACAAGCGATCGATTTGGCTAAATTACGAGTTCCAACAATCAATGTGGCCGGGTAATTAGATTAGGAACATAATCAGATTAAAATAGGTTAGAAGTTGTACAAGTACGCACGCACGGGCGCGTATATATGGAGACGGGTCCTCTGACGTACGGCGCCTTGACGTTGGGTCACTGACGTATGGGTCCAAGTTCACATGTCAGTGGGCGAACGACACGTCACATGAGCCGCGTCATGTATATATAGGCACATCAAGACTATATATCTTTGCGTCAAAAGAAGTAGAAAAGTAATGACACGTTACATACGAAAGTATGCCTGTGTTGCTGGTCATGAAGGTGTGTGTGAAGGGAGTCGGATGAGGAGAATATGCTGGCGAGGGCCGCATGTGGATGATGGTGCTAGACCGGGAGAGCATTGTTATGTTGATCTTCAATGGCAAGTGTCTTGTGTCATGTCCGAGCTCAACTACATTGGAACATATTGCAATCAGATGAACACAGTAACCACTAGCAACGTGGGTGAGAAAGAGTATAAATTGTGACACAAGTGAGACGCCATGCTGAAATATGGGATGTAAATTGATAGAGCATCTTGAGCAATGCTTTTTTATAATAAAAATATATGGTATTTTTTCTTGTATT
Source organism: Triticum aestivum (assembly GCF_018294505.1). Lineage (NCBI taxonomy): Eukaryota > Viridiplantae > Streptophyta > Magnoliopsida > Poales > Poaceae > Triticum > Triticum aestivum. The sequence goes on from NC_057797.1 coordinate 528,435,946, forward strand.
ACAACGCACGACATATGTGCTAGTCCATACTAAACAAGAAACGGTGTTTGGTTTGGTGGATGGAGTCCCAGCGCTTCTAATTTTAACCTCAGTTTTTTGTCATTTGAAAGAAACTTAGAAACAAAGTTGACCTTTTGGGAAAAAAATAACACTACAAATAATTCTAACTCGGACTGTAATAAAAATCTTAAAGAAAAGACGAGAACAAAAAGAAATTAGAAAACACGCCGCCTTATCTCGACAACATACGAGTATGGGCGCTTATAGGCGCCGACGCACCGGCCGAAAGTTTCGGCCGGTTTAGCCCAGGCCGTTGGATGTGGGCCGCGCAGCAGTTGAATCCAGGCAAAAAAAAAAACTGATCGCCCCTAGCTTCTTCCTCGGGCAGTTCGGACTGGATCCGCATGTCCCGCTCGGGGACCGCGGTGCCGCGCCTCCTGTCCCCTCCGGTGGTCGTCCCCGTCATTAATCCCCACCCTCGCCGGTCTTTCTCGTCGCTCGCCGCACCCCGCCCTCGCTGGCCGTTCTCGTTGCCGATCCCAATGCAACAACTCCACCTGCGTTGCAGCTCTGACGGCAAACGGTTGCAGCTCAGCCGCCGCCCCTTGCCATTGATGCTCGCTGCAGGAAATTATGTCGACGGCGGCCGCCAGACAATCAACACCATTTTGAATGGATGTAGCAAGAAAATTCACCGATAGTAGCAAAAATAAACTACGGGTGCAACAAAAAATCAAATCCCGTCGCCGTCTTCGTGAGGTCGCAACTCCGCCTTACATGGATGTAGCAAAAAACTTCAGCGGTAGTAGCCAAGTTCTACTACGGTTGCAGCAAAATCATCGTTGTCATCGTCGCGAGGTCGCAGCTCCGCCTGATGGTTGTAGCAAAAAACTTCGCCAGTAGTAACAAAATCCAACTATGGTTGCAGCTTTCCCTTGCTGTGCGGTTCCATTGAAGCTTTTCTGTCTATAGTTGAAGCTTTTTTCAATAGCTATTGAAGCTGTTCTAAGTGACGGTTGCAACACTTGTATACGCAGATGCATCCAGCCATGGCGGCCGGCGAGGGAGCACCTGGCCGCCGGCGATGGAGGTCGTGGTCGTCCAATGACAGCCTGGGGGGAGGGGGGAGGGGAGGGGATGCGCCCGCATGAAGGCTGGAGGTAGGGGATGGATCTGACCATGATGGCCGGCGAGGGAAGCTTGGCCGCCGGCGATGGAGATCGTGGTAAGCCAGTTACAGTCTGGGAGGAGGGGGAGGGAGAAGATCCGCGTCCGTGAAGGCAGTAGGTGAGGGATGGAGCGCATAGAGAAGAAGGCGGATCGCACGGGGCCACTATGTACTGAGTGCTGGCTAGCGTGGCGTGCGAGCCGGCCGAAGCTTCGGTCGGTCCACCGTTGCCAAATGATTCCCTAGGAGTATTGGTGTTGGAACCTGGGGCGGCGACAACAACCTCTCCTCTGTGCTGTCGGCCTCAAATGTCAAATCCGACTCCAAATCTCATTTCCACGAGGAAAGAAAAAGGCCCTGGCTTTATAATCTCTACTAGATCATTGTTGGCGCGCGTTGCTGCGCCCACCTGTTTTGGCTCTTAGTAATTAGGCATATAAAATAACTTATGTAAATTTACATGCAATTTCCTTAAGTATTTTGCTTTCTTGTAACTTATGCTTGTCTTTATTTAAAAAAGTTGCTATCTAATTAGAGAAGAAGTTGAGTGGTATGCAAGAAAGTAGTGTCACACACGTTGCTACGCCCATCTATTGTCAATATGACTAATTTATTTAATTAAAACCATTTAAATTTAGTTGCCTTTTTCTGACGAATAATAATATCATCCACTGGCACTTTTTGAAAAATTAAACATAGTTTCCATATGGTATGTGTATATTTCACATAAATCCACAAAAAATTGGCACTGATGTAATAGCACAAAGGTAATCGTGCTTGTTTTAAATTTCACGATGTTAGCAGGATATACTGAGATAGTTTATACAAAATTGGTTTAGAATATACCACCACTGTATGTAATCTCCTAAATTGAGTGAAAGAAAATTAACTCTCTGTCCATTGCCGAGAACCATACTTGACTTAGATTGTCTTCGCCAAGCGGTGAAGACAGATTTTCAGTAGTAGTGCCCATATGTAAGTAGCAAAGTAATCTTCACAGCTCACAAAGACCTATTGTATTGCAAGTACTTAGCTTCACATCCAGCGAGGATCTTACCGTCAACAAACATAACTTGATGCTTCGATGCAAGAATAAGTATATTGTTCTATATCCATGGACACTGGGTATGCACGAGGGTACACGAAGATGTCCCTAACTAAACCGCTTCTAACCATTTTTTGTGCCCAATTGGTTCAAGGTTTTTCTTTTTTGTTGGGTATTTATTTAGACGTAAGTTTCCACCCAGACTGGACTAATTGCTTCAGCTGCTATTTTCAAACCTTGTTGCAATGCAGGGAGAATCTTGTCATGGTGGCGACTCTATTTCCTGTGAAAAAATCCACCCCAATTTAATTGTTCTGGTTTAGATTACTTGGCAGTTGCATAGTTGATGTTGAGGGAAAAAAGAAGACGTCCCTGCATCATAACACATGTTGTGTGTGCGTGTTCAGTTTTGTGCTTGCATTAGGAATGTGCAGAGTTATACCTATCGGCAAACTAATTGTTAATCTGGACGAATTTTGGTAACCAGAAATATATGTGTCAAACTGGATCCAACAAAAACTCTAAATCCTATTTCATGATAGTCTTCATGTTCTGAAAGCCCCTACCAGAGAATAACAATTGTTGAAAACAAAAACATATATGGTTATATATATGAAAATGTGCTATAGAAAATGCACATGAGAGAATGAAACCTGATTGTTCCACAACACATAGTTTTCATGTTTTCCTTGGATCAATCATGTCCAACAACACATAGTTTTTATCTCGCCCTTGGCTCAATCAAATATAGTAAGAATGGAGGAGTTGATAGCAGATTGCTCACTGCTAATTGTTTTTTTTCATCAGTACATGAACGTCATGATGGAAACGAGGGGAGAGGCATAAGAGTACACATACAGATTCTAACCTGTGCATTAGCCATTGGAGATCGAAAACTATAGGACTCCTTCTGCCAATCGAGTAGAACAAGTCGCCAATCCATACACTGACACCACCTGCGTCAAATTGGGAAGAAAAATATAACAACAATTCAGAATACATGGTTTATTGGGTGAAAGAGATAAGTTTGCAACCCTTGTCTGTCTTAGAACATCCAATTTGTGTACATAATCTCAAGCTTGTAGCAGTAAGTCACGCCGAACTCGGTGGAATAACGGGAATCAGAGAATTGGGGGCAGAAGATTTCCTAAATTCCACGGAGAAAGAAGGGAGACTGGTAGAACGCACAAGATGGAGTGGCGCCGGAGCGTCAACCATTGCTGTCGGAGAGGCAGAGACTATCTTGGAATTAAGGAACCAAGGAAGAGGAGTGGGCGTACGAACAGTCGGATGACACACAACAGAGACTATATGGACGCGTGTGGAGCGAGTAAGAACACAGAGCGACATGGTAACTGACTTGAAATAATCAGCTCGGTCAGTTAGCGCATTCTATCAATTGCCATTAAAGTCCTGTAGCAACGGTAATTCATTTTTTCGATCGCGAGCGCGTGGACTCCAATTGACAGGAGATGATTCGCTGCCTCATTTAGCGTGCCCAGGGCGTTGCCCAACGAGTCCATTTTGTCGCTCGCTTCACATGGACCTCGTCGTCCTCTCGCTCTTCCCACCCAGTAGCATCGCACGCCCGGCAAGGGCCAGGTCGCTGGTCGCTCGCCCTGCGAGGCCTGCGGCTGCGGCTGTGGGCTAAGCGTGTGTTGATGCGTGCCCTTTTTTTCATGTGCAAAGCAACGCTGAGAAGGGATGACATACAACACTTAAAAATCCCAGTCGGCCCAAATTAACAGAAGATCTACGAATTTGTTATGGGAGCAGCAGCCCAGTCCGTGTAGCACTTTCTGGTATGCAATCGAAAGCCCAGGCGGGACTGCCAAAAAATCAAAGGCCAGAAATGCACACAATTTCATATCCAACGGCAAAAAATGTTGATGGCCTGAGAAGGCTGGAATAGTGCTCGGTTGTAATGTCTTTAAATATCTAGATCTAGACTAGAAGACGCCGGTTGCTCCTCCCCCAATCCCAATTCCAGAGCTAGGGTTCGTCTACTGTCTGTCTCCCAATCTCGCGGCGTGGTGAGTGGGGGCGAGCCGCGGGATCAGATCAAGCGACCAATGGCCGGTGAGGAGGGTTGGAGCATCACCGGAAGCATGGCGGCAAGGATGCGTCGGCCGCCGGCGAGGAGAAGCGCCAGCTGAAGCCGTGCAACACCGAAAGGAAAAGGAAGGCAGAGACAGAGGAGGAGAAGGTGCGCGCCGCCAAAAGGAGAGCTTTTTACGCCAAATCAGGTCCAAGCAAAAAAATGACGCGGCTGCCGCGGGAGGAGGTGGCTTCGATCCTTTCCAGTCGGATCCATCCCGATCGTGCCCCTTCTTTCTTCAAGGCACTGAAGCTCCAAAACCCCGACCTGATTCCTTCTCCGGAAGAGGAGATGGACAAGCTGAAGGTGAAGCGGTATGCTAATGCGCGCGGGTACTACGAGGCTGTAGAGGAATTCATCAAATTTCAGGCCTGGGTAAGAAGTGAGTACGCCAAGAATGGCTACGTCGAGATCGATGAGGACTACCTCGCTCACAGGTCCGAGATCCAAGCATGTAGCGACAGAGCACGGGATGCTGCATTCAGAGCAATCGGCTTTTCTCATGAAGCCGAAGAGCTCAAGAATCAGTTTAGGAGGAGACAGTGAATCCATGTATCCGCAATCACAAGTTTTAAGTTTAGACATATGTCAGCGTTGTGATCCATGTCAAGCTGTGATAAGCTAAGCACCGATGAACGCTTTGTGTAACCATTCACTATGTTATACCCATCAGTTTCCCATGAGGATACGGTTCTCTTCTTACATTGCAGAAATGTGTGTTTGCCTGCAGCTGCCAAGATTCGGTCTTTAGTTATATTTCTCAAGTGTCATTTCATTGTTTCCAACACGGATTTTCACTTCAAGTCGATGTTTTCTGATGGAATGAACTTATACAGAGTTTTTTTTTGAGCCGTGATCAGAAGCAAGAATGTATATTCTAATGCTCTGCAATTTTACAACTTGGCATGAATGGTGAGTTATCTCAAAAACAAAGAATGCTTTGGTGGGGGCGTCTTGCCACTTTTTTTTTTCGAGGGTACGTCAAAGGCGTACCTTAGCTTTATAGAAGAGAAGAAAGTTATGTATAAGAGAGGTTACATGGTAGGTGGATAGCCAGCAATGCCTCCACCACACCCTCCACACATCCAAACTCTACACTACTACTCACACCACGTAGATACTCCAGTGGCTCCTGCCCTAGCCCAGAGTTGTAACTCTTGCCAAATAAGTTCTACAGTTCCACCAACGTTCCTTAGGTCAGCTCTCCCAAAGACCCTCCCATTGCGTTGCTTCCATATGTTCCAGCAGATCGAGGTTACCACCGAATCAAAACCCTTCCTCTGCCTTTTCGGGATGTGTTTCCTCGTGGTGATCCACCAATCGCCCTTGCTTGCCTGGGCTCTAGATGAGCTCCTACTTTTTATTCCCCATCTCCAGGTTATGAATCATCTTCCCCTATCTAGGATTCTTTTTTGTGCCTTCACTCTTCCTTCATGCCAGATGCCATGTTCTTTTACTTATCTTTCAACCTAGATCAAATTCGCAGCATCTTCTACTAATAACCAGCCTCAACAGCAGCCTTGTCAGGTTATTTCTTGCCGTACAAAAACCGATCTTTCAGTTGTTCTACATTTATTGGTAAAACAGCATGGTCAATCCGATTATAAAGAACCTGCTGCAGAACGACTTTGGTATAATTGATCGATAGCGCCTCTATATTTTTACAGACGTACTTGGGAAAATGCCTTTTGAGACTGAGCTTTGGTCAGGTTATATAAGTACCTAACGCTTTTTTTTACCATTTTAAGTATGTGTTGCAAAAGAGAGCAAAGGAAATCTGCAACTTGATTCTCTCAGGTGCTACATTTTCTGCTAACAACCAGCCTGAACAACACCCTACTCCGGTTTATTCTTTCCCTAGAAAGCATCAGTTTTCAGTTGTTCTCCATTGGTTCATAAAGATTACATGGTCACTTTACTTTACAAACACCTTGCTCCAGCTTTGCTTTAATTGATTGATACATACTTACGACATGCTCTTGAGTGTCGGCTTCTGTCAGGTTATTTGTTCTCCTGTTTGCTTACCTGTAACCTATGTCCTTATCTCAAGCATTCTTTTAAGGCTATGCACCAATTGTTTGATTGCTGTTATATAAGGCAGACGTATTAAATGGTTACCAAGCTCATCTATTAGCATGACTATTTGGCTACGTGAAATACCTTTTATTGTGATTCTAATGAAGAAATTTGTAAAATCATTTGGCTGTTCTTCACGTGTCCTAAGTTTCTCATTCATGTCATGTCACTGAAAATTGCAGGGTACTCCACCAGTCATTAAGATCCCTTAATATTTTGGTAAAATACTCGGGGCTACCAGATGCCGAGGCTCCTTCGGTTCAAAGGAAAAGTAAGGAAACACAAACGAAAACGAAATTTTCCTTTGGTAGCACCATCCAGGCCTTTGGTTGAAAGGAATGTAGAAAGGTAAAATGGAGGACATTTTCCTTTGCTCTTAGTTTCTGAGGAAAAGTGTAGAAATTTTACAATCCACTTGGACCGGCTTTTCAAATTCCTATGCACGAATGTTATAATAACATGCTAATTATTCCTTTCCATGTGGTTTGACTTTAATTTGAATCAGTTTATTAGGATTCCGGTGTTTTTTCTTTTCATGTGAAGCAAACATCCAAGTTTGCAAAATTCCTATGTTTTCTAATCCTCTGTTTTACACATGCATTTCTCTTTGATTCCTGCATTTTTTCCTTTCTTGCGTTTTTAGTGTCCTATGAACCAAAGGAGGCCTGAGCATTCATTCAAAACAGGCAACAGGGTGTGCACGACCGCCTGAGCTTGGGCTTGGGGGCTCCTCCAAGCAACATCACACGCTTGGGCATTCGAGCATTACTTGTGGAGCGAGACAGAGTACAACCAATTGGCCAGTTGCTGGTTAACGTGTACTCCCTAACAAACGCTCTTACATTCTACAGAGGGAGTACTAGCTTAAATTGTTTTTTTGCGGAGTTGCTTAAATTGTTGTTGCATTTGCCTACTCAAGTTGGTGTTTACCTTTTCTGAAGTGTCATTTCATTGTTTCCACCACGGGTTAAGGAGCGCACACTTTTATCATCTACTCCCTTCGTTTCTAAATATTTGGCTTTCTAGAGATTTCAACAAGTGACTACATACGGAGCAAAATGAGTGAATCTATACTCTAAAATATGTCTAGATACATTTGTATGTGGTAGTCCATTTGAAATATCTAAAAGGACAAATATTTAGGAACGGAGGGAGTAATATAAACTGGAAGGTATCGAATATCAAATCTGAGGCACTCTGGATAACAGTATGTGATATGGATATGCAACAACTGCATAAGGGAATATTCAGACATAAAGGGGGGCAATCTTTAACCATAGTATCCTATATGGCAACCAAGAGTGAGGGGAGCACCGGTGAGGTACTCTGATAACCCACAAGTACAGGGGATCAATTGTAGCCTCTTTTGATAAGTAAGAATGTCGAACCCAACGAGGAGCTAAAGGTAGAACAAATATTCCCTCAAGTTCTATCGACCACCGATACAACTCTACGCACACTTAACGTTCGCTTTACCTAGAACAAGTATGAAACTAGAAGTACTTTGTAGGTGTTGTTGGATAGGTTTGCAAGATAATAAAGAGCGCGTAAATAAAAAGTAGGGGCTGTTTAGATGAAGACACAACTAAGTTAGTTTTAGTAGAGAGCTTGTTGTTGTCACACAAGAAAGTTATTTGTTCCTAGGCAATCGATAACTAGACCGGTAATCATTATTGCAATTTTATTTGAGGAAGAGGCATAAGCTAACACACTTTCTCTTTTTGGATCATATGCACTTGTGATTGAAACTCTAGCAAGTATCTGCAACTACTAAAGATCATTAAGGTAAAACCCAACCATATCATTAAAGTATCAAGTCCTCTTTATTCCCATACGCAAACAACCTACTTACTCGGGTATGTGCTTCTGTCACTCATGCCACCCACCATAAGCAAATCATGAACATATTGCAAACCCTACAGCGGGGATCCCTCACGCTTGCACTACACGGAGATCACCATAGGACAACACCAATAATAAAACATGCAACTCAAACCAATCACGATCATCAATTAACCCGTAGGACAAAACGGATCTACTCAAACATCATAGGATAGCCATACATCATTGGGAAATAATATATAGCGTTGAGCACCATGTTTAAGTAGAGATTACAGCGGGTAAAAGAGGGGTTACACCACTGCATAGAGGGGGAAAGAGTTGGTGATGACGGCGGTGAAGTTGTTGGTGTAGATTGTTGTTGCGATGATGGCCCCGACGGCGTTCTGGTGCCACCGGGAGAGAGGGGGAGAGAGCCCCGCTTCTTCTTCTTCTTCCTTGACCTTCTCCCTAGATGGGAGAAGGGTTTCCCTCTGGTCCTTGGTCTCCATGGCATGGGAGGGGCGAGAGCCCCTCCGAGATTGGATCTGTCTCTCTGTCTCTCTCTGTTTCTGCGTTCCCAGATCTGGCCTTTCACCGTTTCTTATATTCCCGGAGATCCGTAACTCCGATTGGATTGAAATTTGAACACGATTTTTATCCGGATATTAGCTTTGTTGCGGAGAAAGAAGGGCACCAACCGCCTTACGAGGTGTCCACGAGGGTCAGGGGCGCACCCCCTACCTCATGGCCCCCTCGGGCATCGTCTCACGTTGATTCCACTTCCCAAAAATTCACATATATTCCAAAAAAATCCCCGTCAGTTTTTATCCCATTTGGACTCCGTTTGATATGTGTTTTCTGTGAAACAAAAAACATGCAACAAACAGGAACTGGCACTGGGCACTGATCAATATGTTAGTCCCAAAAATAGTATAAAAAGTTGCCAAAAGTATATGAAAGTTGTAGAATATTGGCATGGAACAATAAAAAATTATAGATACGACGGAGACGTATCATACTCCGGTTCGACCGGCGCCATATAGCGGCGGCCACGGTGGTTCAACCTGTGCTGGAGTCACAGGTGGTGGTGCGAACTGGTGGCGGCGGCGGTGCTGCTCCTTGGGGCCGAGGGCTGTGGTTGGACTGGGCTGCGGTCGGCTGGCTCTCCCCTCGGAGGGAGCAATAGCGTGCTGGAGGTTGTGGCAGTGCGGACCAGGGGCTGCTTCGGGAGGCCTGCGGTGGCGGCTTCCGGGGCGACCATCGGTTGCGCGAGACGAGGATCGGCTTGGGCCACGGCCGAGGCCGTCTTTGTGCTCTTGGGCAGGAGTGGCTGAGGCATGGTGGTGGAGGCGCCGGCCTGGCGTTGTCAGGTGGTGGAGGCGCCGGCCTAGCGTTGTCGGGTGGTGGTGACAATCTTCAACCGTGGGCATGTGGTGGTTGGTGCTGCGGCCCTCAATGATGGTGCAGAGGGGGCGGAGCGAGTTGCGGGGAGCCGACGGAGTTGGAGCTGGGTGCTTGACAGCCGGAGGTACCGGCTACCACCGGGTGGCCGGAGGTGTTGGCTGTCATGGGGGTCCCCCTGTCTGGATCTGGAGTTGCTGAATCTGATGGCGCGACCCCCTCCTCTCCGGGTAGCACGTGCTGACAGTTGGTCGGCGATGCAGGCTAGCTGCCGAGGCAGGGGTTGGACTTGGTCCCCCTACCAGGGGCTGGTTGTTCTTCCATGATGGCTTTGAGCTCTCTTTGTCCAGGTCGAGGCGGAGGCCTGTGGATTGCTTGGAGAAGCGGCCACGTGTTTTGGCGTCGGTGTTGAGTTGTCAGAGGACACCGGGGCGGCGGCCCTAGATGGCGGGCTCTACGGTAGGCTTTCCTGACGGCTTCGTGGTGGTGGTAGTGCCTGCACCTCTTGGCCGTGTGGATGGCAAGGGTGTAGGGACAGGAGGATCTGGCATGCTTTGGTGCTGCCCGGATCTAGTAGGGTTGGCCTGCATCTCGCTGTGGTGTTGACCGGGGACGCCTCCTGGTGGTATTGGTGAGTTCCTGAGCGAAAGCTTTGTGCTTGGCGTCGGCAACGGCGATGCACATGGGTGCCGTTCCCTTCTTGGAGGCGTAGTCGTGGGTTTCGTTCATGCTCCACGGCTCCGAGTGAAAACCCTTGTCTGTTCTCAGACTCGGCAATGGCGACGTGTGGCTCCGTCACCCTCCTGGGGGCGTTGTCGTGGAGTTGTGTCGTCGTCGGTCAGTCCTAGGCGAGGTGGTAGGCTAGCTATAGGTTTCTTGTTGTATCTTTCGATCCATTGTGTAAGAGAGTCTTCTCTCCATCTTGTATTGTCCGGTCATGTATTGTTTGGTGTTGTTGCTTTATATATAAAGCAGGGCGAAATCCTATTTCAAGAGAAAATAAAATATGCCTATGATGTATGATACAACAGTCAGTTTTTCTAACAAAAGAGCATCTCCAATAGACGGTCCAAATATAAAAATACCTAACTTTCGGATCGTCTGGGGCAAAAAATGTTGCTTCAACAGACGGTCCATATGTAAACAAAATTGGACCGCGGCCTCCCGGTGATGTAAAATTGAAAACTTTGTGATATAAATTTACATCACGAGATGCAACTGATGTAAAACTGCGACCGCCTGCCAAATGCCCAACCGCCACTTCATTCCGCTTCCACCTGGCGACCGCCCGCCCGCGACCGAGCACCAGCCGCCGAAAGTCGCTGCCGCCACCGGCCAAGTCGATGTCGCCGTTGCTGCCACCGCCCCACATCGCCGCCGCCTCCCTAGCCCTCGTCGCCTCCCCTACCGGAGGGCGTCTCGCAGCCGCCCTGGCGCCGCCGCTTCGGGAAGCAGCTGTGGCTGGACTCGTCGACTCTGGCGGTCCACCTTGTTCCCTTCTCCTCTGCGCCGCTGGCGCCCTCCGCCGCCCTAGCCCTTGCCGCCTCCCTCGCTGGAGGGCGTCAAGTAGCCGCCCCGGTGCCGCCATTTCAGGAAGCAGTCGTGGCTGGATTCGCCGACTCTAGCGGTCCGTCGTGCTCCCTTCTGCTCTACGTCGCTGTGCTCCCTTCCCCTCTGCGCTGCCGTCTGCAGCAGTTCTCCTCTACGCCACCGTCTATAGCAGGAACCAATTGAATAGCCGGCCATCTTCTTCCACCCTGCGCATAAGGTGTTCTACGAAATTCCACAAGGTAAAAATACGACGGAACTTGATGATTTTAATTGGGATAGGATAATATGTTTGACGATGGTTGTTTGCATTGTAGATGAGCTCGGTTGACTCCTCATTCGTGGATGATTCATCGTAAGACGGGGAATTTGATTTTCCTAAAGAAGAGGACATTGCTATGCTTGTGGCCATGCACAAGGGGAAGAAGCCGAAGCATGGTGGTTCCATCTATGGTCGTGCGTTCATTCAGAGAGAACGGATTGATGCACACAAATGGTTGATGCTCAACTACTTTGGATCACTACCTATTTTACCGGATAATTACTTTCAACACCGTTTCAGAATGTCGAAAGACTTGTTCATCCACATTTGCAATTCCGTGAAGCAGCACAATCCATCCTTCGAGCAGAGAAGGAACTATGCTGGGTTGCTTGACCATAGCATTGAACAGAAGGTCACTACCACTTTGCGCATGATGGCATATGGTGTTCCGGCAGATTACATCGATGACAACTTGGTGATGGCAGAGAGCACTGCTATCTTCTTTGTCAAGCAATTTGCAATGACTATGGTAGAAGTATTTGGTCCATAGTACTTGAGAGCACCCAATGCTCAGGACACTCGGAGGCTTTTGGAGATGAACAAAGCTCGAGGGTTTCCAGGTATGCTCGGGTCTGTGGATTGCATGCATTGGAAGTGGAAGAACTGCCCAAAAGCATGGCATAGACAATTCAAGGGTCGTGGGAAGGATGCCACTATCATTCTCGAGGCACTTGCCGATTATGAAACATGGATTTGGCATGCATATTTTGGGATGCCTGGATCTTGCAACGACATCAACGTGCTCAACCGGTCACCTCTGTTTGCCAAGTTAGCAAATGGAGAAGCACCACCAGTGACCTTCGAAGCAGATGGTCGCACATACAACTATGGGTACTTGTTGGGGAACGCAGTAATTTCAAAAAAATTCCTACGCACATGCAAGATCATGGTGATGCATAGCAACGAGAGGGGAGAGTGTTGTCTATGTACCCTCGTAGATCGTAAGCAGAAGCGTTATGACAACGTGGTTGATGTAGTCGTACGTCTTCACGATCGACCGATCCTAGTACCGAAAGTACGGCACCTTCGCGATCTGCACACGTTCGGCTCGGTGATGTCCCACGAACTCACAATCCAGCAGAGTGTCGAGGGAGAGCTTTGTCAGCACGACGGCGTGATGACGGTGATGATGATGCTACCGGAACAGGGCTTTGCCTAAGCACCGTGACGATATGACCGAGGTGGATTATGGTAGAGGGGGGCACCGCACACGGCTAAGGGATCAATGATCAACTTGTGTGTCTATGGGGTACCCCTGGCCACGTATATAAAGGATGGAGGGAGGAGGAGGCCGGCCCTCATAGGGCGCGCCCAAGTGTGGAGTCCTACTAGGACTCCCTAGTCCTAGTAGGATTCCACCTCCCACATGGAATAGGAAAAAGGGAAGGGAGAAGGAGAAGGAAGGAAGGGGGCGCCCCCTTTCCCAAGTCCAATTCGGATCAGTCCATGGGGAAGGGGCGCGACCACCCTTGAGGCCTTTCTCTCCTTTCCCGTATGGCCCATTAAGGCCCAATACGAATTCTCGTAACTCTCCGGTACTCCGAAAAATACCCGAATCACTCGGAACATTTTCGATGTCCGAATATAGCCTTTCAATATATCGATCTTTACGTCTCAACCATTTCGAGACTCCTCGTCATGTCCCTGGTCTCATTCGGGACTCTAAACAAACTTCGGTCATCAAATCACATAACTCATAATACAAATCGTCATCAAATGTTAAGCGTGCAGACCCTACGGGTTCGAGAACTATGTAGACATGACCGAGACACATTCGGTCAATAACCAATAGCGGAACCTGGATGCTCATATTGGCTCCTACATATTCTACGAAGATCTTTATCGGTCAAACCGCATAACAACATACGTCATCAGTATGTTACTTGCCTGAGATTCGATCGTCGGTATCTCAATACCTAGTTCAACCTCGTTACCAGCAAGTATCTTTACTCGTTCCGTAACGCAACATCCCGTAACTAACTCATTAGTCACATTGCTTGCAAGGCTTATAGTGATGTGCATTACCGAGATGGCCCAGAGATACCTCTCCGATACATGGAGTGACAAATCCTAATCTCGATCTATGCCAACCCAACAAACACCATCGGGGACACCTGTAGAGCACCTTTATAATCACCCAGTTACCTTGTGACGTTTGGTAACACACAAAGTGTTCCTCTGGTATTCGGGAGTTGCATAATCTCATAGTCATAGGAACATGTATAAGTCGTGAAGAAAGCAGTAGCAATAAAACTGAACGATCATTATGCTAAGCTAACGGATGGGTCTTGTCCATCACATCATTCTCTAATGATGTGATCCCATTCATCAAACGACAACACATGTCCATGGCTAGGAAACTTAACCATCTTTGATTAATGAGCTAGTCAAGTAGAGGCATACTAGGGACACTCTGTTTGTCTATGTATTCACATATGTACTAAGTTTCCGGTTAATACAATTCTAGCATGAATAATAAACATTTATCATGATATAAGGAAATATAAATAACAACTTTATTATTGCCTCTAGGGCATATTTCCTTCAGTACTATCTTGTAGGTGGGATCTACCCAAGGTGGAGTACATTTGTTAAGCCGGTTGCAAAACCCAAAGGTAAGAAAGAACTCATCTTTCACAATGCACAAGCGGCCGCTAGAAAAGATGTTGAGAGGGCTTTCGGGATTTTGCAATGTCAATTTGCTATTGTGCGAGGACCATCTAGATTCTAGGATCAAAAGATCCTTTGGTACATCATGACTGCTGATGCGTCTCCAACGTATCTATAATTTTTTATTGTTCCATGCTACTATATTATCAATCTTGGATGTTTTATAATCATTTTATAGTCATTTTATATCATTTTTGGTACTAACCTATTGACACAGTGCCAAGTGCCACTTGTTGTTTTCTGCACGTTTTTATATCACAAGAAATCAATACCAAACGGGGTCCAAATGCAATGAAACTTTACAGAGATTTTTTCAAGGTTGCGCCGGGGGACGCTCCGCGCAGAGCACAACCCACCAGGGCGCGCCAGGAGGCCCAAGCGCGCCCTGGTGGGTTGTGCCCACCTTGGGTGCCCCCTGGACCACCTCTTTGCTCTATAAATACCCTAATATTCCAGATACCCTAGAGGAGTCGACGAAAATCAATTCCAGCCGCCGCAGAGTCCAGAACCACTAGATCCAATCTAGACACCATTACAAATGGGGTTCACCACCCCATTGGTGCCTCTCTGATGATGCGTGAGTAGTTCTTTGTAGACCTTCGGGGCCATAGTTAGTAGCTAGTTGGCTTCCTCTCTCTCGCTGAATTCTCGATACAATGGTGTCTTGGAGATTGTACATATTTAGAGAGCAATTTTTATTGCTTGCACCGATGACAACTTACTTGAAGGATCTTACTCAATCCATAGGTAGGTATGGTGGACTCTCATGGCAAAACTGGGTTTAGGGATGTTTGGAGGCACAAGTAGTATCTCTACTTAGCGCAAAGAGTTTGGCTAGCATGAGAGGGAAAGGCAAGCTCAACATGTTGGATGATCCAAAACAATATAACTTCTATTCGGATATAAGAAAACATAACTCATTATGTTGTCTTCCTTGTCCAACATCAACCTTTTTAGCATGTCATATTTTAATGAGTGCTCACAATTACAAATGATGTCCAAGATAGTGCATTTATATGTGAAACCTCTCTTTCTTTATTACTTCCTATTAATTACAACAATGACCAAAAATATGTTTGTCAACTCTCAACAACTTTTACTCATCATACTCTTTATATGTGAAGTCATTACTCTCCATAAGATCAATATATGATCTTTTTATTCTTTCTTTCTATTATTTAATTCCCTCAAGATCATAGCAAGAAAGCAAAGCCCTTAACTCAAAACTACTCTTTATTATATATCTCAAGGACTCGATTTCATAGAGGGAACAAAGAAAAACTCAAAGCTAGATCATACTAATAACCTTTATTCTAGTAGATCAAGATATAACCAAAAGGAACAAACTAAGAAAAACAATAAAGATAAAGATGTGATGGTGATACGATACCGGGGCACTCCCCCAAGCTTGGTAGTTGCCAAGGGGAGTGCCTATACCCATGTACTTATGTTTCCTTCCTCGAAGGTGGTGATGATGGAGTTGTTGATGAAGTCGTGTCACACATCGAGCGTAGGAGATTCCCCAATTTACGAATAATGCCCTTGAGTGCGGTGATGTATTCTTGCAACAAAATATTTTCACGAGTGAGATACTTGTTTTGCACACGAACTATTTCAATGAGCTTGAAAGCTTCAATTTCAGTAGGAGTAAGATGATCGTAGTGAGGTTGAAGGATGTCCTCTTCTTCTGGTGTCATAACTTGATCTTCCATGGCCTTCTTGATCTTATCATCCTCGTTGATTTTTCCCGAGTTCTTCTCGCTTCATCTCTATCTTCATCAGCCACGCATCATCGCCCACATTGTTGGAGGAGCGGGACGACATGATGCCTGGCCTTGAAAACTCTCGCAGAAAACAGCTCAAAACAAAAACAGGAGATATTTGCATGGTACGGTGGTCTAAACCTTTGGGAGATTATATAATGAATTGTTACCGACCATAAGAAGTATCGTGCAAGAAAACGGAGTCCGGAGGGCACACGAGGTGGCCGCAAGGACCGGGGGGAGGGGGAGAGCACTCCACCCTTGTGGTGGCCTCGTGTCTCTTTCGGACTACTTTTAATTTTCCTAATTTTTTAAATATTCCAAAACGGAAAAAAATTATCATTGGAAAGGTTTTGGTGTTCGTTTACTTACCGTACCACATACCTATTCCTTTTCGGGGTCTGAAATGTTCTGAAAAGTGTCCCTTATGTACTCCTCCGGTGTTACGGTATCAATTATATTGGTCTCAACATTTATGGGAGTACGTGAGATATAATGTTTGAGTCTTTGACCGTCTACCACCTTCGGATTTTTGCCTTCGGCATTGTTGATTTTTATGGCACCGAAGCGATAGACCTCCTCGATGATGTAAGGGCCTTCCCATTTAGAGATAAGCTTTCCTACAAAAAATCTTAAACGAGAGTTGTATAGCAAAACATGATCTCCTACATTAAACTCACGCTTTTGTATCCTTCTGTCGTTCCATCTTTTAACTTTTTCTTTAAACAACTTGGCATCCTCAAAGGCTTGGGTTCTCCATTCATCAAGTGAGCTAATGTCAAATAATCTCTTGTCGCTGGTAAGTTTAAAATCATAATTGAGCTCTTTAATAGCCCAATACGCCTTATGTTCTAGTTCGAGAGGTAAATGACATGCTTTTCCATAAACCATTTTATATAGAGACATACCCATAGGGTTCTTATAAGCAGTTCTATAAGCCCAGAAAGCATCATCAAGTTTCTTAGACCAAATCTTTCTAGATCTATTAACAATTTTTTGCAAAATTAATTTAATCTCTGTATTGCTCAATTCTACTTGACCATTAGACTGAGGATGATATGGAGATGCAATTCTATGATTAACATCATACTTAGCAAGCATTTTACGAAAAGCACCATGAATAAAATGTGAACCACCATCAGTCATTAAATATCTAGGGACTCCAAACCTCAGAAAAATAACTTGTTTAAGAATCTTAATAGAAGTATTATGATCAGCACTACTAGTTGGAATAGCTTCTACCCCACTTAGTAACATAATCAACAACAACTAAAATATGTGTATACCCATTAGGGGAAGGAAAAGGCCCCATATAATCAAAGCCCCAAACATTAGGCATTTCCTGACGTCTACTAATGTTACCAATTATTTGACATTGATCACAAGACAAGACAAACTTACGAGCATCCTTGAAGAGAGTAGGCCAATATAAACCAGATTGCAATACCTTATGTGCAGTTCTATCTCCAGCGTGGTGTCCTCCGTAAGACTCGGAGTGGCACTTGCGTAGGATCTGTTCCTGTTCATGCTCAGGTACACAACGTCTAATAACACCATCTACTCCTTCTTTATAAAGGTGCAAGTCATCCCAAAAGTAATGTCTTAAATCATAGAAAACCTTTTTATTTTGCTAGTATGTGAAACTAGGTGGTATAAATTTAGCAACCATATAATTAGCATAATCAGCATACCAAGGAGTATTACGAGAAGCATTTATGACATTTAATTGCTCATCAATAAAGCTATCATCAATAGGTAGTGGGTCATCAAGAACATTCTCTAACCTAGACACGTTGTCCGCAATGGGGTTCTCAGCTCCTTTTCTATCAATAATATGCAAATCAAATTCTTGTAGCAAGAGAACCCATCTAATAAGTCTAGGTTTAGCATATTTATTTTCCATAAGATATTTAATAGCAGCATGATCAGTGTGAACAGTTAATTTGGAATCAACAATATAAGGTTTGTACTTATCACATGCAAATACAACTGCTAAAAATTCTTTTTCAGTGGTAGCATAATTTCTCTGGGCACTATCTAGAGTTTTACTAGCATACCGAATACCATTTAATTTCTTATCAACTCTTTGTCCTAGAACAGCACCAACATCATAATCACTAGCATCACACATAATTTCAAAGGGTAAATTCCAATCTGGTGGCTGAACAATAGGTGCAGAAATCAAGGTGTTTTGAAGTATTTCAAATGCTTCTACACAATCATCATTAAAAACAAAAGAACATCTTTTTGCAAGAGATTAGTGAGAGGCCTAGAAATTTTAGAGAAGTCTTTAATAAACCTCCTATAGAAACCAACGTGACCAAGGAAACTTCTTATACCTTTGATATCTTTAGGACATGACATCTTTTCAATAGCATCTACTTTAGCTTTATCAACTTCAATACCTCTTTCAGAAATTTTACGCCCGAAGACAATACCTTCATTAACCTTAAAGTGGCACTTCTCCCAATTCAATACAAGATTAGTTTCTTCGCATCTCTGCAAAACTCGGTCAAGGCTGCTTAAGCAATCATCAAAGAAGTTCCATAAACGGAGAAATCATCCATGAAAACCTCAACAATCTTTTCACAAAAGTCAGAGAATATAACAGTCATACATCTTTGAAAGGTAGCAGGTGCATTACATAAACCAAAAGGCATACATCTATAAGAAAAGGTACAAAAAGGGCAAGTAAAAGTGGTTTTGTCTTGATCTTCTTTTGACACGGGTATTTGAGAGAAACCAGAATAACCATCTAGAAAGCAAAAATGTGTATGCTTGGATAATCTTTCTAGCATTTGAGCAATAAAAGGTAGAGGGTAATGATCTTTTCTAGTAGCTTTATTTAATTTGCGAAAATCAATTACCATTCTATAACCTGTAATAATTCTTTGTGGAATCAATTCATTCTTAAAATACCTCCCTTCTTAGGGACACAATGAACAGGACTTACCCATTGACTATCAACAATAGGATAAATTATACCCGCTTCCAGAAGCTTTACTATTTCATTTCTTACCACTTCTTTCATCTTAGGATTTAACCATCGTTGATGATCAACAACCGGTTTAGCATCTTTCTCCAATTTAACTTTGTGCTGACATAGAGTGGTACTAATGCCCTTAAGATCACCAAGAGTATACCCAATAGCGTCACAGTGCTTCTTCAGAGTTTTCAATAATTTATTTTCTTCATGCTATGAAAGGTTAGCACTAATAATAACAGGATATATCTTCTTTTCATCAGGATAAGCATATTTCAGAGTATCAGGTAATTGTGTAAGCTCAAACACGGGATCACCCTTAGGTGGAGGAGGATCTCCAAGAATTTCAACAGGCAAATTGTGTTTGAAAACAGGTCCTTGATTAAAGAATACTTTGTCTATTTCCCTCCTTTCATTCATAAACATATCATTTTCATGGTCTAGAAAATATTTTTCTAAAGGATCATTAGGAGGCACGACAATAGAAGCAAGACCAATAATTTCATCCTTGCTAGGAAGTTCTTTATCATGGGGTTGTCTACGAAATTTAGAGAAATTAAAATCATGAGACATGTCTCCTAAACCAACAGTAACAATATCTTTCTTGCAGTCTATATTAGCATTAATAGTATTCAAGAAGGGTCTACCAAATATAACGGGAGAAAAATAATTTTGTGGGGAACCAAGAACAAGAAAATCGGTAGGGTATTTTATCTTCTCACACAAGACTGCAACATCTCTAACAATCCCAATTGGTGATATAGTTTCTCTATTAGCAAGTTTAATAGTAACATCAATATCTTCTATCTCAGCAGGTGCAATATCATTCATAATGTAGCGACCCGACCCGAATGGATCAAGTCTCTGTGCTTAAGTGTCATCCCTGGATCGGTGTGCTGACACACAAAGTACTCAAGGATTTATAATAGAGGTAAATCACATGTATAAAGTAACATAAATACTATTACCTCAATCCAAAATAGCGGAAGTAACAAGGTTGTGGATTACCATCAACACCAACAGCAAAGTTGAGTGTAGAAATCGTAACCCTAACGTATCACTTACTCGTCGTAAGATAATCCTGCAACATGAGATGTTGCATCCACAAAGGGTCAATACATTCATATCATAGAGAATGATGAATAAAGACTATCACTACATGCATATCTGGCTGGTGGAAAAGCTCTATGGTTATAGTTTTTGCGAAAAGCCAGTTTTTCCCTACTGCAAAAGGAATAAATTTTATTTAACTATCATGGTGGTTGTTAAACATTGAGAATGGTTGACAGCATTCTCAATTCCAATTAAGTAACATCATTAAACCCAACAAAATTAATTTAAAGTAACGTGATGAGATTCACATGATAATCCAAGTACTAGATACTCAAGATGTCCATAATCGGGGACACGGCTAACCATGATTAGTTTATACACTCTGCAGAGGTTTGCGCACTTTTCCCCACAAGACTCGCTCTCCTCCATTGGGATTCTTGCACTACATGGTGTTTGAGAAACGGATGACCGAGACATAGTCTTTCAGAAGCGCTAGCACCTTACGATTGGGTAGATCGTTACACCTACTTTCCCCTACATCTGCTAGTCTACCACTGTAAGAGTTCGCACGACTTAATCAACTATGCTAGAGCCCATAGTAGCTTGTGGCTGCACACGGAAGTTTCTAGTATGAATAATCTCATGATCCCTTTGAGCCTGGGTGGCGGTCCATAAAAAATAGGCAATCGCTGGAATACCCAGGTGCCTTAATCCACCTAGATATGTGTTAAAGTTGCCACCTTAAGTAAACCATTAATTAACAATCTCACATCTGTCATGAATACTCTCAAACCCAATCCATGTCTACGAGCATAGCATAGCTGTCGGAGACAAAACCGGCGGATCTTGGGTAGGGGGTCCCGAACTGTGCGTCTAGGCCAGATGGTAACAGGAGACAAGGGACACGAAGTTTTACCCAGGTTTGGGCCCTCTCGATGGAGGTAAAACCCTACGTCCTGCTTGATTAATATTGATGATATGGGTAGTACAAGAGTAGATCTACCACGAGATCGAGGAGGATAAACCCTAGAAGCTAGCCTATGGTATGATTGTTGATGTGTATGTTGTCCTACGGACTAAAACCCTCCGGTTTATATAGACACCGGATAGGGTTAGGGTTACATAGAGTCAGTTACAATGGTAGGAGATCTTCATATCTGTATCGCCAAGCTTGCCTTCCACGAAGGAAAGTCCCCTCCGGACGCGGGACGGAGTCTTCCATCTTGTATCTTTGTAGTCCAGGAGTCCGGCTGAAGGTATAGTTCGGCTATCCGAACACCCCCTAATCCAGGACTCCCTCAGTAGCCCCCGAACCAGGCTTCAATGACGATGAGTCCGGCGCGCAGATTGTCTTCGGTATTGCAAGGCGGGTTCTCCTCCAAATTCCATGCACCTGTTTGAATAAAGTCCGGTTTCTTGTAGATGTTGCGCTCCTTGGCTTCTACGCCCAATAATGGCCGCTTCCCACGTGTCAAACGAATATGAAAAGTCTGAGTGTTTTTACATTCACACCCCTAGCCGCGTAAATGAGCCTGCCTATTTAAGGGGACGAGGATTTAGATCCAATCCACACCTCCTCCCTTCCGCGAGTGTTCATCAGAGCGCATCCGACAAAGGTCCATTCCACCATGGCCAGTCGTCGCAACTCCTCCCCTTGCCCTTCCACCCCTAAGCTTGGATATTGGGAGAGATGTTCCACCCTGCATAGCGAGCTAGTGACGCTCCAGACCAAGGGATTTCTCCCCTCGGCCTATATGGTCCCGGTTCGAGCCGGTCTTGCCGTCTACAACGGCGGAGAGCAAGGAGAGAATGCCCCTAATCCCTCCAAAGGAGAGTGGGTGTGCCTTGTCCCTTACTTAATAAGGGGGCTCGGATTTCCAATCCACCCGTTTCTCCGGGGGCTGCTGAAGTTCTACGGCCTCCAGCTACATCATCTCACGCCTGCCTCAATATTGCACATCACGGGCTTTGTGGCCCTCTGCGAGCTGTTCTTGGGTGTTGAAGCTCATTTCGGACTGTGGAAGGAGCTGTTTTCCCTCGTGCCCCGTTCCAAGAAGGGGTCAATGTATCAAGTGGGCGGAGCCGAAGTGTGGCGCATCGCCGGGACCGGATATCTGTCCGGAACCCCAAAGAAGGCGTCCGAAGACTGGCCCTCGGAATGGTTCTATATAGAAGACGTCCCGCTGCCGGATCCTGTCCTAATCGGCCTGCCTGAATTCAACGGTGCTCCCTTAAAGAAGCGCCTAAGCTGGCACCCACGGAGCCCTCAGAGGGAAAGTGACAGGGACATCATTTACCTGATGGGCCGAATAAGATTGTTAGCTCATTCCGGACTAACCATGATCGGGGTCATGGCCGCATGCATCATGCGAGGGGTGCAGCCGCTACAATATAGAAGCCACCCCATGTGGGATTTCAATGGGGAGGACGACACCACCCGCTACGGCCGTAAGGGTCCGGATTCGGCTGCGGCTCTAATAAAGACCTTGTCCGCTTTGTACAAGGGAGAAGAGGAGGATTTTCTCCGCGTCGACCCAAAGGGTGGATTTTCCATGTACAATCCTCCAAGCTGGGTGAGTGGTCACATCTTGCCCATCCGTTTTATATCCCCATTGTTAAATATTCAATCTTAGTGATTTCGACGCAGGAACTGCGCCAGGCCGTCAAAGACATAAACAACCCTCCTCCACAACCCGAGGACCCAGAACGGTCCCTCGACTCGGACTCTCAAGAGGATCCGGACCTTTCGGTGGATCTAATTGATGGAGTGTTCCATCAATTGAGCAAGGACAACGCCCTGGTGGCCATTACGGCTGATTATCCAGGGCTAATTCCGGCCTCCCAGAAACGGGAGGCCGAACCTGCGGCAACAAGCCAAAGAGGGGCCGCAGGGACCCGTGGGCAGAAAAGAGGTGCAGTCCGGACCGGGGCGTCAGCGCAAAGGTATGGCGCACCCCCTTATTCCAGGTGTTATACCTTCAAGGCATATTAACACTTGTGCTCTCTTCAAGAAAAAGAGACCTCACCGAACTATATTCGGAGAGACTGCCAATCGCGCCTCCACCAGCCAGGCTCCAAAGCCTGGCCCGGAAGCGGGGCCGAACACAAGGCGCGCACCGAACGCTCCTCCGATGGAGGATGTGGACGGGTTGTCTGCCACCAACTCTGAGGTGGAGAGTGCCATGAACCACAGGCGTCGCCGGACAATTCTTCGCGACGCTTGTTTCTCCCAAGAGGCGTTAGATGCCTTCAAGTCGGGAGATGCATACCTCCGTGCCGCTCAAGATGGTCTAGCCAGAGCCACGGAGCAATATGTAAAAGACATACGGGTAAGAAAATTTTGGTATATATATATATATATATATATATATATATATATACCAGTAGCCCCTGAGACTTGAAACAGTTAGAATAACTGATTTAAGGATCATTTGTGATGCAGGTTCTTACAAAAAAGAATTCCCTACTGTCCAAGGAGCTAGAAGAGTGCAAAGCCCAACTTGAGGCCGCACTAGCCGCGGCAGGGGAGCCTAAGGAGACCCCCTCTGGTAATATACACTTCGAAAGATAACTATTTTGCGAAGCACGACTTTGGTGTGAATCTGACAAATAAATTGCAGATGGCGCCAGATTGAATCCGGAAAGGCAACACCTCCTACGCCAGCTAAAGGCTGGTGAGAGGGTGCTGCTAAAGATGATGGGGGAGAAGAACAATCTCCAAGATGCCAACACCAAGCTGGACGTCGAGCTGAAAGATGTTCGTGCCCAGCTGTCAGACTCCGTGAAGGAGAATCAGCGGCTTCGGCGCGACATATTTAGTAAGTTCTTGAGCGAACCTTTTGAAAGAAAGTTCGGTGGGGAAGTCGACTAATCAGAGCAATGTCTGTAGGTATGCTAACAGGTCGTCCTGCAGAGGAGATGCCCGGTTCTATGGGTGACCTTCTTCCCGAGCTCTCGCAACTGCTCGATCGAGTTCGGCAGGTGATGCGAGGCATCGCCCAGGCCCTGTGGCCATCCGTCTCCATGCCCGAAGGTCTTGGAGAGCTTGCGGAGCAGCTAAAGCTAAAGGAAGCACGGCGGTGCTTCCGGTTGTGGAAGATATCAGCCTGCCGTCAAGACGCTAGGGAGTCCTGGGCCATGGTAAAGACGTGGTACGCAAAGGCTGACCCCAACCACATGGCCGAGGTTGGTCCTGTAGGGCCCGATGGGAAGGAGATCCCTGTAAGCTCAGTATATGGCCAAGTAGAGTTGGCCGCAAAGTATTCCCAGCAGGACTGTAAATTAGACAGCCTGTTAGATGGTATTGAAGAGGAATACAACCAGTCAAAATGACTATGTAATTTAATTGACATTTATAATGCCTTCTAGCCGGATTGTAGATCATTTGTCATGGCCGACCTTTTCGCTTCAGCCTCGGGACCTGACGGTCCGGAGTGTGTCCGAATTCCCATGCGGTTATATAGGAACCGGGGAATGCATGGAGACCAGGCGTAGGGGTCATTAGGGCGTGAACAGACAAGTGCCTGACTAGGTATGTTATATTACATGGTTAGTAAGAAACATCTTCCAGGGAGAATAGTTCCATTAGGGGTTCCTTTCCCTGGGAGGCATGCCCTAAGGTGCATGTCCATGTTGCGAAAAGAAACGCAGGAAAAACATCTGGGGGCGTATAGATAAAAATAAAAAAGATCATCTTTAGTTCATCCACCGAATATTCCCTTAAGAACGCTAGCTTTCGGCTTCACCCAGTCTGAGGTACACGTCCGGCTGACCCGGCAGTAACAATCGCAGAGCTGCTCCCTTTACCACCTAGCCGAACAATCGGGAACGTAGGGGTAAGCACAGGAGCCAGGCAACCCATCTTGGCCAAAACTTAAGTCATATCGATGCATATAATGGTGAATAAAAGGTACATGCGGAAGTGTGACACATGTGTTGGGCATGAAGCCCGCATGAATAAGCTTCTGTTTTAAGAATCCCCTAGGTTTAATGAGCGCGGATAGTGCGTCACTTTGTGAGCCTTTAGAGGCTATAAGAGAGAGAGAGAGAGAGAGAGAGAGAGAGAGAGAGAGAGAGAGAAGAGAAATGTAAGACAGAAAATATAAAAAATGGACAGAGGAAGGAGACGAACACAGAGTCCGGCGCTAGGCATAGAATCTTCGGAGACGGGCTGCGTTCCATGGGTTTGGCTCGAGTCGGTTATCCATTGCATCCCGCAGGCGGTATGCTCCACCAGTCAGGACTTGGTCAATTATGAAGGGACCTTCCCACTTGGGCTTGAGTTTGTCCTTTTTCTTGTCTGGTAGTCGTAGAACTAATTCGCCAACGTCGTAATTTTTGGCCCGTACTTCTCTTCTTTGGTATCTTCGAGCCTGCTGTTGATAGAATGCGAAACGGGCTTTTGCCACGTCACGCTCCTCCTCCAATGCGTCCAAGCTGTCCTGCCGATCGATCTCGGCTTCTCTTTCTTCGTACATGCGCACTCGAGGTGAGTCATGAATTATGTCGCAAGGCAAAACTGCCTTTGCGCCATACACCATAAAGAATGGTGTGTATCCGGTGGTGCGATTCGGCGTGGTCCACAGCCCCCAGAGTACGGAGTCGAGCTCCTCTACCCAGTGCGTGTTAGGTTCCTTGAGGGACCGCACTAATCTGGGTTTGATGCATCTCATGATAAGACCATTTGCATGTTCGACCCGGCCGTTAGTTTGTGGGTGATAGACGGAAGCATAATCGAGCTTGATGCCCATGTTTTTGCACTAGAGTTTTACCTCGTTGGCCGTGAAGTTCGTGCCATTATCAGTGATGACACCATAACGGTGTACAACCCCGGATATAAAGTCTATCACCGGTCCGGATTCGGCCGTCTTAACAGGCTTGGCTTCTATCCATTTGGTGAACTTATCCACCATGACTAGTAAGTATTTTTGCTTGTGGGTTCCGCCTTTAAGGGGTCTGACCATGTCAAGCCCCCAGACCGTGAAGGGCCAAGTAATGGGGATAGTTTGGAGGGCGGTGGGTGGCATATGGCTTTGGTTTGCAAAGAGCTGGCAACTGGTGCATCATTGGACTAAGTCCTGAGCGTCTGCCCGGGCCGTCGGCCAATAAAAGCTCGTACGGAAGGCCTTTCTTACAAGGGACCGAGCTGCAGCGTGATGACCGCCGAGTCCGGCGTGAATTTCATCCAGGAGGTTCCGCCCCTCCTCTTCAGAGATGCACCTTTGAAGGACTCCGGTAGTGCTTTTCTTATAAAGCTCCCCCTCGTGGACTTTGTAGGCTTTGGATCGTCGCACTATGCAGCGTGCCTCATTTTGGTCCTCGGGGAGTTCTTGCCTAGTAAGGTAGGCGAGGAATGGTTCTGTCTACGGGGCGATGACAACCATTATTACGTGGGCTGGGGGTGTTATTTCATTGGTAGAGCCTCTGATTGTGTCAGAATGCTTGGTGTCGGGTAGTGCGGTTGGGTCTGGGCTGTTATTGTTCGGCTCCCCTTCCCATACTACGGATGGCTTGAACAGCCTCTCCAAGAAGATGTTGGGGGGGGGGGACTACATCACGTTTTGCGCCGATGCGTGCCAGGACATCTGCTGCCTGATTATTTTCCCGGGCTATATGGTGAAATTCAAGCCCCTCGAACTGAGCTGACATTTTTAGGACGGCCGTTGCGGTAAGCTGTCATTTTTGGATCCTTGGCATCGAAGTCTCCATTTATTTGGGATATTGCAAGGTTCGAGTCCCCGCGCACCTCTAGGCGTTGGATGCCCATGGATACTGCCATGCGGAGACCATGTAAAAGGGCCTCATATTCGGCTGCATTGTTGGAGTCCGTGTACATAATCTGTAGTACGTATTGAACTGTGTCTCCTGTGGGGGACGTCAAAACGACGCCAGCCCCCAGTCCAGCCAACATCTTGGAGCCGTCGAAATGCATGATCCAATTGGAATATGTGCCGTACTCTTTAGGGAGTTCGGCCTCCGTCCATTCTGCGACGAAGTCGGCCAAGACTTGCGACTTGATGGCTCGTCATGGCTTATAAGTTATGTCGAACGGGAGGAGCTCAATGGACCATTTTGCAATCCGGCCCGTTGCATCATGGTTGTTTATAATATCATTAAGTGGTACTTCCGAGGCTACTGTTACTGAACACTCTTGAAAGTAGTGTCGTAGCTTCCGGGACGCCATGAATACTGCGTACGCAATCTTTTGATAATGCGGGTACCGTGATTTGCAGGGAGTCAGGACGGTGGACACATAATAGACCGGCTTTTGAAGAGGGAATTTGTGTCCGTCCGCTTCTCGTTCGACGACGAGCACTGCACTTACAACCTGATGTGTTGCTGCAATGTATAATAGCATTGGTTCGCCAATGTTTGGCACGGCCATGACTGGGTTTGTTGCCAGTATGGCTTTTATTTCGTCGAGTCCGGCCGTGGTTGCATCCGTCCATTTGAAGTGTTCGGTGCACCGAAGGAGGCGGTAAAGGGGTAGGGCCTTTTCTCCCAAGCGGGAGATAAAGCGGCTTAGAGCCACCACACATCTGGTTAACTTTTGTATTTGTTTGAGGTCCTTTGGGATATTCAGTTGCGACAGAGCTCGGATCTTGGCTGGATTTGCTTCAATTCCTCTACCGGATACAATGAAGGCTAAGAGCTTTCCGGCTGGAACACCAAAAATGCATTTTTCCGGGTTGAGCTTGATGTCGTATGTTTAGAGGTTATCAAATGTGAGCCTCAAGTCGTCTACTAGAGATTCAACATGTCTTGTATTGACGACCACATCATCTACATATGCCTCCACTGTTTTGCCGATCTGGCTTGCCAGACATGTTTGAATCATGCGCTGATATGTTGCGCCGGCGTTTTTGAGCCCGAAGGGCATCGTGTTGAAGCAGAATGGCCCGTATGGTGTGATAAATGCTGTTGCGGCTTGGTCTGGTTCTACCATCTTGATTTGATGGTAGCCAGAATATGCGTCGAGGAAATACAACGAATCGTGTCCTGCGGTAGCGTCGATAATTTGGTCGATGCGGGGGAGGGGGAAGGGATCCTTTGGGCAAGCCTTGTTAAGGTCTTTAAAATCAACACACAGGCGCCAGGATTTGTCCTTCTTTGGTACCATGACCAGGTTTGCTAGCCTGTCCGGATGTTTTATATCTCTGATGAATCCGGCCTCCAATAGCTTTGCTAGCTCCTCTCCCATGGCCTGTCTCTTAGGTTCAGAAAAATGCCGAAGAGCCTGTTTGACATGTTTGAATCCTGCTTGGATATTTAAGCTGTGCTCGGCCAGCCTGCGTGGGATTCCTGGCATGTCTGAAGGGTGCCGGGCGAAAATGTCCCAGTTCTCTCGTAGGAACTCTCGCAATGCAGCGTCGACATCAGGGTTTAACTATGCCCTGATGGAAGCTGTTTTATTGGGGTCCGTTGGATGGACTTGGAATTTGACTATTTCGTCCGCCGGTTTAAAGGAGGTGGACTTGGATCTTTTGTCGAGTACCACATCATCCCTATTCACCGTAGAGTGCAGCGCAGTCATCTCCTTAGCCGCTAGGGCTTCGGATAGTGCCTCGAGGGCCAGTGCGGCTGTCTTGTTTTCGGTGCGGAGTGCTATGTCCGGATCACTAGCGAGAGTGATGATCCCGTTAGGCCCGGGCATCTTGAGCTTCATGTACCCGTAATGGGGTATTGCTTGGAAGATTGTAAATGCTTCCCGCCCTAGCAGAGCGTGATAACCGCTGCTGAATGGAGCCACCTGGAACGTGACCTCTTCGGACCTGTAATTATCTGGCATGCTGAACACCACATCTAGTGTGATTTTTCCTGTACAGCGCGCTTCCCGATTGGGGATTATTCCTCTAAAGGTTGTGCTACTTCGCTCAATGCGGTTCCAGTCTATTTCCATTTTTTGAAGAGTCTCCTCGTAAATGAGGTTCAATCCGCTGCCGCCGTCCATGAGTACCTTGGTAAGACGAAAGCCATCCACTATTGGACTGAGGACCAATGCGGCTGGTGCTCGGGCTGTTCGGAATTTAGGTTCATCACTAGCGTTAAAGGTAATAGCCGTGTCACTCCATGGATTTATTGTTGCTACTTGGTAGACTTCGGCAAGGCTGCGGAGTGTCCTTTTTCACATATTATTTGATGCAAAAGTCTCGAAGACTGTTAATACCGTATTGGTGTCTCTGGGGTGGCTTTCTGTGGCCTTCGGAATTAGGAGATTTTTGCCAATTTTGGCCACCTGCCGGAGTATCCAACATGCTCTGAGGCTGTGAGTTGGTGTGGCGTCCTCTGTACTGTGAATTTATTAGGGTCCATTAAGCCATCCTTCCAGTACGGTTCCATGCCCTGTAGAGGGTTTTTGCTTTTTAGTGCTTGACCCGGGTGATTGGTGATGATGCATCCTTTTATTTTGGACTGGGTTTGTATTCAGGGCCAGATTGTCCCAAAATTTTATTTCAGTTTTCCAGGCGCTTTCCATCGCACAGTACTTTCGTATGATGGACGCCAAGTCAGCGAAGCGTGTAATATCACGGCGACTTATGGCGTTGAGTATTCCCTTGTCCGTACAATTTTGGCAGAAGATTGAGATTGCATCTTCCTCACGGCAGTCCCTTAGCCTGTTCTTAGCTAAGAGGAATCTGGCCCAGTAATGATGTACTGTTTCATCGGGGTCTTGCCTGATTTTGGATAGATCGCATATGTTGGGGTGGGTGGGTGGAATTAAATCCGAAGCCTCACCCCATCTAAGGCTCAAAGGCCGAGGAATTTCTGAACTCGACAATTTGGATTCCTGGATGTTGTCTAATGAATCCAGCCCATTGCCTTACTCTTAAGTTTAGGTCTTGAGTGATATCCTCCCCTCCGCGGGTATCCGGCTTGGAGGGATCAGGAATCCGGACGTAGCGAGTCCTTAAGATAGATGAAGGGTCGCCGCACTATCCCTCTACCACGGCAACGTGATGGGTGACTTGGGGAGAGTTAATCTCTCTCAGATCGGTTTTAGGCCCAATTTGGTCGTAACCCGTAGCGACTCCCAGGGCAGCGAAGCGATCCAAGAGCTCATTTATGGAGGAAAGATCTATTGGATCTAACTGCTCAACGAGTTCCGAGTTGACATGAAGATTGTTTTCGATGGCTCGAGAGGTCATCGTCGGCATAGAAGCCGAACAGGCGGTCATAAGAAAGCCACCTAACCGAAGGGTTTGGCCGACAGCCAAAGCTCCCTTAGCAATGGTGCCGTCTTTAAAGACGGGGCGACGCATCCTTCCTAATGGCAACGACACAGAGGAACTCTCAATGAAAGCACCAATGTCGGTGTCAAAACCGGCGGATCTCGGGAAGGGGGTCCCGAACTGTGCATCTAGGCCGGATGGTAACATGAGACAAGGGACACGAAGTTTTACCCAGGTTCGGGCCCTCTCGATGGAGGTAAAACTCTACGTCTTGCTTGATTAATATTAATGATATGGGTAGTACAAGAGTATATTTACCACGAGATCGAGGAGGCTAAACCCTAGAAGCTAGCCTATGGTATGATTGTTGATGTGTATGTTGTCCTACGGACTAAAACCCTCCGGTTTATATAGACACCGGATAGGGTTAGGGTTACATAGAGTCGGTTACAATGGTAGGAGATCTTCATATCCGTATCGCCAAGCTTGCCTT
This sequence comes from Triticum aestivum, assembly GCF_018294505.1. NCBI lineage: Eukaryota > Viridiplantae > Streptophyta > Magnoliopsida > Poales > Poaceae > Triticum > Triticum aestivum. The sequence goes on from NC_057797.1 coordinate 528,466,556, forward strand.
CCACGCCAAATAAAGTCCCCTCCGGATGCGGGACGGAGTCTTCAATCTTGTATCTTCGTAGTCCAGGAGTCCGGCTGAAGGTATAGTTCGGCTATCCGAACACCTCCTAATCCAGGACTCCCTCAATAGCAGTATAAGCATAACGTAAAAGTAACCCCCAAGGTTTGAATGCAGGGCAATAGGTTCCTACCTCATCAACTACTTCCCAATACCCACATGTTATCAATCCTACTCATGCAATGTTTGAGGATGACACTAATGCATAAAAACTGGGTATGAAAGGGATATGATCAAAGTGTGAACTTGCCTACAATGTTGATGAAGATGATTCGCACTCAAAACTCTTGATAGTTCTACTCGTCTCACTCCGGTCAATCTATCCTAAGCAAGCAATAGGAACCACACATAAACAATCACTCAAAAGATCAGAAAGATCGAAGAAGACGATTTGGAAAACTTCAAAACCAAGAAAATAACTCTTGCAATGTAAAAAAATTTCTAATAGTACGAAAATTATGTGAATTTGGCCTTATCAGAAAGTTTAGGTCAAGAGCTTCGATTTGCAAAAAGAATCAACTGAAACGGAGCTACGAAACTCAAGTTATGATCAAACGAGGTTTGAATTCAAATCTGGTCTAATTCTAATTTTAAACTTTCAAAAACGAGTTTAAGTTGTTTACTGGATAGAGGGGATCATAACGAAGACATGGGCATTGGTTTCATCGAATTCCGACTAACGAGCAAAAAGTTATGAGCGTTCGAAGAACAGGGGCTAAACTGTAAAATAAAACAACTACAACTAGGTCCCTGGCGTAAATAACCAGAAAACGAAAAGACTAAATAACGAACGCTCATTTATAAGATCTAAACAGTGGACGCTCGCTGTTTAATAAAACCCTAAAAAACAGATCTAGTCTAGGGTTTAAAAAAAACCGAACCTAAAGAAAAAGAACCGGGGTCAGTTTATACCGGTTCGCGGCGGTTTCGAAGAAAACCGGCGGTTTGCGGAGCGGATCGGACCGGCGAGCTCCGGCGAGGCAGCGCGGGGCTCCGGCGGGCGGCTCCGGTCGTCGGAGGAGACGGCGAGGCGCACGGGAAGAGGCGACATGGGGCGACGGGTGCGCTGGGGATGCCAGCGGCGGTCGGCGGCGGCGGTGGGGTCAATGGCGTTGCGGCCGGCGCGATGCGGAGCAGCGGCGGCGGCGGTTGTCGGCGTGGTGTGGCGGTGCGATGCGAGAGGAGGAGAGGAGAGGCGGCTGGGCTGCGGGATTTATAGGGGGAGGGCGAGGTGATGGCGTGGGCGAGAGGGCAAAGCAAGGCGGCGCGGAGGTGGCCGGGTCAGGCACGGCGGCGGCGATGCGTGCAGGCGGCGGAGTCTGGGCGGAGTCCCGTGGGAGCTCGGGGACGGGCGTGAAGGTGGGCTGGGCCGCGGCCTGGCTGGGTTGGCTGGGCCGGCCCAGTCGGGAAAGGTTTTTTTTTTATAAAAGTTTTCCAGTTAGACAAAAATAAATAAAACTAAATAAGCAAAAATAAGATATAGGCATATAATATATCAAAATTTTCAGAAAAAGATTTTCTACAACATGGACATTTTTATAAAGCCAAATAAAATCCACACAAAATCAGATAAATCAAAGAGTGCTACTCGTCAAATAAAATCCAATAAAATCATTTAAAAAATACCAAAATGAGTTCAAATTAATTTTTCTCCAATTTTCTGTTGTAGGGAATCATGTTAGCCTAATTTCCATATATTTTATTTTTGGACAAAAATAATTTTGAATAAAACCCAAATAACCCAAATTGAAAAATAATTTCAAATGGATTTTTAATTTGAGTTTCTTTGAAACTCCCAACTCATATTTCATATAATTTGAAGAAGTCATTTTATCTTCTCTCGTGAAAATCATTGAGTTGCATAAAGTTTCAGAATTGGAAATGTTCTCAAATGAAATTCAAATATTTTCAACACCCCTTGTCATTTAAATAAATGGAAGAAGTCATGTCATCTTCTCTCCAGGGTTTTGTGTTTGAAATGAATTTGAATTCACGGAGATCAAAATGCAAAAGGTGAAAGTTTGGGAAAGTCCTTTATTCCCTCTCATTTAAATTTTAAAAAGTTTTGAATTTCACTCAATCAATCACACTACAAACAAACAAACAATCAATCAATCTATTTATTATAACATTCCAAAATTTAGAATTTTGGGATGTTACACATAATTTCTTTACATAAGGTATACAGAATTGCACTCACACTAGCACCCACATCACAATAAGCCATGATAACAATGATCTCCTATTTTAACAGATACAACAGGCATGCCAACAATAGGTCTATGTTTATCTTTCATATCGGGTTTAGCAATCCTAGCGGCTTCATCACAGAAATAAATAACATGCCCATCAATATTATCAACCAAGAGATCTTTAACCATAGCAATACTAGGTTCAACTTTAATTTGCTCAAGGTGTTTTAGTATAACTCTTACGAACCAAAGTTGAAGCTTTAGAATGCTCCTTTATTCTAACAGGGAATGGTAGTTTATCAATATAAGCAGTAGGAACAATAGGATCAACATTATAAAGAATAGTTTCTTCTTCAACTTTAATATGTTCAACTACTTTAACTTCAATGGGAGGATTATATTTAAACCACTTCTCCTTAGGGAGTTCAACATGAGTAGCAAAATATTCACGGAGAGAAGCTACTATCTCAGAGTCAAGTCCATATTTAGTGCTAAAATCACGAAAAGCATCGGTATCCATAAAAGTTTGAACATAATCGAACTTAAGGTTTATACCTGACTCCGTACCTTCATCGAGATCCCAATCTTCAGAGTTGTGTTTAATTCTTTCCAATAAGTCCCATTTGAATTCAATATCCTTCTTTATATAGGAACTGGTACAAGAAGTATCGAGCATGGGTCGATCATTATGAGAAAGCCGAGCATAAATTTTTTGAATAATAATTTCTCTTGAGAGCTCATGATTGGGGCATGAATATAACATTGACTTAAGCCTCCCCCAAGCTTGAGCGATACTTTCTCCACGAGGCCAAAAATTATATATATATTTCCGATCATGATGAACTAGATGCATAGGATAAAACTTCTGATGAAATTCCAATTTCAATCGGTTGTAGTTCCATGATCCAATATCATCCAATAACCTATACCATGTCAATGCCTTTACCTTCAAAGATAAAGGGAAGACCTTCTTCTTGACAACATCCTCGGGCATACATGCAAGCTTAAATAATCCACAAACTTCATCCACATAGATTAGGTGCATATCGGGAAGTAATGTTCCATCTCCTACATAAGGATTAGCTTGCAGTTTCTCTATCATACCCGAAGGAATTTCATAATAAATATTTTCAGTAGGCATGGTAGGTTGAGGAGTAGCTAATTGTGGTTCCGCTCGAGGTGAAGATACCCTGAACAAACCCCTCAAAGGATTATTTTCCATAGTAACAAGTGACGGTAAATTTCAGCACACTATATAAATGTTTCCTTACCAAATTCAACTTACCAAAGGCGCTTCACTCCCCAGCAGAAACGCTAGAAAAGAGTCTTTATGACCCACAATTATAGGGGATCTATCTTAGTCCTTTCGATAAGTAAGAGTGTCGAACCCAACGAGCGGAAGGAAATGACAAGCGGTTTTTGATACGTCTCCAATGTATCTATAATTTTTGATTGCTCCATGCTATATTATCTACTGTTTGGACATTATTGGGCTTTATTATCCACTTTTAGATTATTTTTGGGACTAACCTATTAACCAGAGGCCCAACCCATAATTGCTGTTTTTTTCCTATTTCACGGTTTCGAAGAAAAGGAATATCAAACGGAGTCCAAACGGAATGAAACCTTCGGGAACATGATTCTCTCACCGAACATGATCCAGGAGACTTGGACCCTACGTCAAGACATGAAAGAGGAGGCCACGAGGTAGGGGGGTGCACCTACCCCCCCCCCCCAGGCGCGCCCTCCACCCTCGTGCCCCCCCTGTTGCTCCGCCGACGTACTCCTTCCTCCTATATATACCTACGTACCCCCAAACGATCAGATACGGAGCCAAAACCCTAATTCCACCGCTGCAACTTTCTGTATTCACGAGATCCCATCTTGGGCCTGTTCCGGAGCTCCGCCAGAGGGGGCATCGATCACGGAGGGCTTCTACATCATCACCATAGCCCCTGCGATGAAGCGTGAGTAGTTCACCTCAGACCTACAGGTCCATAGTTATTAGCTAGATGGCTTCTTCTCTCTTTTTGGATCTCAATATAATGTTCTCCCCCTCTCTTGTGGAGATCTATTCGATGTAATCTTCTTTTTGCGGTGTGTTTGTTGAGATCGATGAATTGTGGGTTTATGATCAAGTCTATCTATGAATAATATTTGAATCTTCTCTGAATTCTTTTATGTATGATTGGTTATCTTTGCAAGTCTCTTCGAATTATCAGTTTGGTTTAGCCTACTAGATTGATCTTTCTTGTAATGGGAGAAGTGCTTAGCTTTGGGTTCAATCTTGCGGTGTCCTTTCCTAGTGACAGTAGGGGCAGCAAGGCACATATTGTATTATTGCCATCGAGGATAACAAGATGGGGTTTTCATCCTATTGCATGAGTTTATCCCTCTACATCATGTCATCTTGCTTAAGGCGTTACTCTGTTTTCATTAACTTAATACTCTAGATGCATGCTGGATAGCGGTCAATGAGTGGAGTAATAGTAGTAGATGCAGGCAGGAGTCGGTCTACTTGTCTCGGACGTGATGCCTATATACATGATCATGCCTAGATATTCTCATAACTATGCTCAATTCTGTCAATTGCTCAACAGTAATTTGTTCACCACCGTAGAATACTTATGCTCTTGAGAGAAGCCACTAGTGAAACCTATGCCCCCCGGGTCTATCTTCATCATATTAATCTTCCAATAGTTAGTTATTTACTTTGCTTTTATTTTACTTTGCATCTTTATCATAAAAATACCAAAAAGTATTATCTTATCATATCTATCAGATCTCACTCTCGTAAGTGGCTCTGTAGGGATTGACAACCCCTTATCGCATTGGTTGTGAGGATTTATTTGTTTTGTGCAGGTATGAGGGACTCGCACGTAGCCTCCTACTGGATTGATACCTTGGTTCTCAAAAACCGAGGGAAATACTTACGCTGCTTTGCTGTATCATCCCTTCCTTTTCTGGGAAAAACCAACGTAGTGCTCAAGAGGTAGCAAGAAGGATTTCTGGCGCTGTTGCCGGGGAGTCTACACAAAAGTCAATATACCAAGTACCCATCACAATCCTTATCTCCCGCATTACATTATTTGCCATTTGCCTCTCATTTTCCTCTCCCCCACTTCACCCTTGCCGTTTTATTCACCCTCTCTCTCTATCCTCCCTCTCTTTCTCTATTTGCCTCTTTTTGCCCGCTTGCTTTTTGTTTGCTTGTGTGTTGGATTGCTTGCTTGTCGCGATGGCTCAAGATAACACTAAATTGTGTGACTTTACCAATACCAACAACAATGATTTTATTAGCACTCCGATTGCTCCTCTTACCGATGCTGAATCTTGTGAAATTAATATTGCTTTGTTGAATCTTGTCATGAAAGATCCGTTTTCCGGCCTTCCTAGTGAAGATGCCGCTATGCATCTAAATAGCTTCGTTGATTTGTGTGATATGCAAAAGAAGAAAGATGTGGATAATGATATTGTAAAATTGAAGCTATTTCCTTTTTCGCTTAGAGACCGTGCTAAAGCTTGGTTCTCGTCTTTGCCTAAAAATAGTATTGATTCATGGAATAAGTGCAAAGATGCTTTTATCTCTAAGTATTTTCCTCCCGCTAAGATCATCTCCCTTAGAAATGATATTATGAATTTTAAGCAACTTGATCATGAACATGTTGCACAAGCTTGGGAGAGGATGAAATTAATGATACGTAATTGCCCTACTCATGGTTTGAATTTGTGGATGATTATACAAAAAATTTATGTCGGATTGAATTTTGCTTCTAGAAATCTTTTAGATTCGGCCGCGGGAGGCACTTTTATGGAAATCACTTTAGGAGAAGCTACTAAACTCCTAGATAATATTATGGTTAATTATTCTCAATGGCATACTGAAAGATCTACTAATAAAAAGGTGCATGCGATAGAAGAAATTAATGTTTTGAGTGGAAAGATGGATGAACTTATGAAATTATTTGCTAGTAAAAGTGTTTCTTCTGATCCTAATGATATGCCCTTGTCTACTTTGATTGAGAATAATAATGAATCTATGGATGTGAATTTCGTTGGTAGGAACAATTTTGGTAACAACGCGTATAGAGGAAATTTTAATCCTAGGCCTTATCCTAGTAATCCCTCTAATAATTGTATCCTACAACAATTCTTATGGAAATTATAATAAGATGCCCTCTGATTTTGAATCTAATATTAAAGAATTTATTACTTCGCAAAAGAATTTCAATGCTTTGATTGAAGAAAAATTGTTTAAGATTGATGAGTTGGCTAGGAACGTTGATAGAATTTCTCTTGATGTTGATTCTTTGAAACTTAGATCTATTCCACCTAAGCATGATATCAATGAGTCTCTCAAAGCCATGAGAATTTCCATTGATGAGTGCAAAGAAAGAACCACTAGAATGCGTGCTAAGAAAGATGCATTTATAAGAGCGTGTTCCTCTAGTTCCTATGAAAATAAAGATGAAGATCTAAAAGTTATTGATGTGTCCCCTATTAAACCTTTGTTTTGCAATATGAATCCTAATAATGATGGGACTGAATACGATCCACCTTTACCTAGAAGGCGTTCCAAGAATTCAGAGTTTTTAGATCTTGATGCTAAAATTGATGAAAGTGGGATCGAAGAAACTAAAACCCTAGATGTTGCTAAACCCACTATTTTGGATTTCAAGGAATTTAATTATTAAAATTTCTCTTTGATTGATTGTATTTCCTTGTTGCAATCCGTGCTAAATTCTCCTCACGCTTATAGTCAAAATAAAGCGTTCACTAAACATATCGTTGATGCCTTGATGCAATCTTACGAAGAAAAACTTGAACTGGAAGTTTCTATCCCTAGAAAACTTTATGATGAGTGGGAACCAACTATTAAAATTAAGATTAAAGATCATGAGTTTTATGCTTTATGTGATTTGGGTGCTAGTGTTTCCACGATTCCAAAGACTTAGTGTGATTTGTTAGGTTTCCGTGATTTTGATGATTGCTCTCTAAACTTGCACCTTGCGGATTCCACTATTAAGAAACCTATGGGAATAATTAATGATGTTCTTATTGTTGCAAATAGGAATTATGTGCCCGTATATTCTATTGTTCTTGACATAGATTGCAATCCTTCATGTCCTATTATTCTCGGTAGACCTTTCCTTAGAACGATTGGTGCAATTATTGATATGAAGGAAGGAAATATTAGATTCCAATTTGCGTTAAGGAAAGGCATGGAACTATTTCCTATAAATAAAATTAAATTACCTTATGAATCTATTATGAGAGCCACTTATGGATTGCCTACCAAAGATGGCAATACCTAGATCTATTCTTGCTTTTTATGCCTAGCTAGGGGCGTTAAACGATAGCGCTTGTTGGGAGGCAACACAATTTTATTTTTATTCCTTGCTTTTTGCTACTGTTTAGTAATAAATAATTTATCTAGCCTCTATTTAGTTTGTGTTTTTTTGTGTTTAATTAGTGTTTGTGCCAAGTAGAACTATTGGGAAGACTTGGGGAAGTCTTGATATCTTGCCGTAAAAAACAGAAACTTTAGCGCTCATGAGAACTGCTACCATTTTTATTTGGAAAGTGATATTTAGTTAATTATTTTTGCATATGATTAATAGATAAATTACTCACGTCCAGAAATTTATTTTAGAATTTTTGGGGTTCCAGATCTTGCGCTAGCTACAGATTACTACAGACTGTTCTGTTTTTGACAGATTCTGTTTTTCGTGTGTTGTTTGCTTATTTTGATGAATCTATGGCTAGTAAAATAGTTTATAAACCATAGAGAAGTTGGAATAAAGTAGGTTTAACACCAATATAAATAAATAATGAGTTCATTACAGTACCTTGAAGTGGTCTTCTGTTTTCTTGCGCTAACGGAGCTCACAAGATTTTCTACTTTAAGTTTTGTGTTGTGAAGTTTTCAAGTTTTGGGTAAAGATTTGATGGATTATGGAACAAGGAGTGGAAAGAGCCTAAGCTTGGGTATGCCCATGGAACCCCCAAGATAATATAAGGACACCTAAAAGCCAAAGCTTGGGGATGCCCCGGAAGGCATCCCCTCTTTTCGTCTACTTCTATCAGTAACTTTACTTGGAGCTATATTTTTATTCACCACATGATATGTGTTTTGCTTGGAGCGTCTTGTATGATTTGAGTCTTTACTTTTTAGTTTACCACAATCATCCTTGTTGTACACACCTTTTGAGAGAGCCATACATGATTTGGAATTTGTTAGAATACTCTATGTGCTTCACTTATATCATTTGAGTTATATAGTTTTGCTCTAGTACTTCACTTATATATTTTAGAGCACGGTGGTGGATTTGTTTTATAGAAACTATTGATCTCTCATGCTTCACTTAGATTATTTTGAGAGTATTAAATATCATGGTAATTTGCTTAAATAATCCTAATATACTAGGTGTTCAAGATGAATAATTTTTTTTCTTATGAGTGTTTTGAATACTAAGAGAAGTTTGATGCTTGATGATTGTTTTGAGATATGGAGGTAATAATATCAAAGTCGTGCTAGTTGAGTAGTTGTGAATTTGAGAAATGCTGGTGTTGAAGGTTGCAAGTCCCGTAGCATGCACGTATGGTAAACGTTGTGTAACAAATTTGAAACATGAGGTGTTATTTGATTGTCTTCCTTATGAGTGGCGGTCGGGGACGAGCGATGGTCTTTTCCTACCAATCTATCCCCCTAGGAGCATGCGCGTAGTGCTTTGGTTTTTGATGACTTGTAGATTTTTGCAATAAGTATGTGAGTTCTTTATGACTAATGTTGAGTCCATGGATTATACGCACTCTCACCCTTCCATCATTGCTAGCCTCTTCGGTACCGTGCATTGCCCTTTCTCACATTGAGAGTTGGTGCAAACTTCGCCGGTGCATCCAAACCCCGTGATATGATACGCTCTTTCACACATAAACCTCCTTATATCTTCCTCAAAACAGCCACCATACCTACCTATTATGGCATTTCCATAGCCATTCCGAGATATATTGCCATGCAACTTTCCACCATTCCGTTCATCATGACACATTCATCATTGTCATATTGCTTAGCATGATCATGTAATTGACATAGTATTTGTGGCAAAGCCACCGTTCATAATTCTTTCATACATGTCACTCTTGGTTCATTGCATATCCCGGTACACCGCCGGAGGCATTCATATAGAGTCATATCTTGTTCTAAGTATCGAGTTGTAATCATTGAGTTGTAAATAAATAGAAGTGTGATGATCATCATTAATAGAGCATTGCCCCAAATAAAAAAAAGGAAGAAAGGCCAAATAAAAAAAGAAAGGCCAAATAAAAAAAAATAAAAATTAAAATATAAAGAAGGGACAATGCTACTATCCTTTTTCCACACTTGTGCTTCAAAGTAGCACCATAATCTTCATGATAGAGAGTCTTTTGTCTTGTCACTTTCATATACTAGTGGGAATTTTTCATTATAGAACTTGGCTTGTATATTCCAACAATGGGCCTCCTCAAGTGCCCTAGGTCTTCGTGAGCAAGCAAGTTGGATGCACACCCACTTAGTTTCTTTTTTGAGCTTTCATACATTTATAGCTCTAGTGCATCCGTTGCATGGCAATCCCTACTCCTTGCATTAACATCAATCGATGGGCATCTCCATAGCTTGTTGATTAGCCTCGTTGATGTGAGACTATCTCCTTTTTTTTATCTTCTCCACATAACCCCCATCATCATATTCTATTCCACCCATAGTGCTATATCCATGGCTCGCGCTCATGTATTGCGTGAAAGTTTATAGGTTTGAGATTTCTAAAGTATGAAACAATTGCTTGGCTTGTCATCGGGGTTGTGCATGATGAGAGCATTCTTGTGTGATGAAAATGGAGCATGACTAAACTATATGATTTTGTAGGGATGAACTTTCTTTGGCCATGTTATTTTGAGAGGACATAATTGCTTAGTTAGTATGCTTGAAGTATTATTATTTTTATGTCAATATGAACTTTTATCTTGAATCTTTCGGATCTGAATATTCATACCACAATTAATAAGAATTACATTAAAATTATGCCAAGTAGCACTCCGCATCAAAAATTCTGTTTTTATCATTTACCTACTCGAGGACGAGCAGGAATTAAGCTTGGGGATGCTTGATACGTCTCCAACGTATCTATAATTTTTGATTGCTCCAAGCTATATTATCTACTGTTTTGGACATTATTGGGCTTTATTATTCACTTTTATATTATTTTTGGGACTAACCTATTAACCGTAGGCCCAGTCCAGAATTGCTGTTTTTTGCCTATTTCAGGGTTTTGAAGAAAAGGAATATCAAACGGAGTCCAAACGGAATGAAACCTTCGGGAACGTGATTTTCTCACCGAACATGATCCAGGGGACTTGGACCCTACGTCAAGACACAAAAGAGGAGGCCACGAGGTAGGGGGGAGCGCCTACCCCCCCAGGCGCGCCCTCCACCCTCATGGGCCCCCTGTTGCTCCACCGACGTACTCCTTCCTCCTATATATACCTACGTACCCCCAAACGATCAGATACGGAGCCAAAACCCTAATTCGACCGCCGCAACTTTCTGCATTCACGAGATCCCATCTTGGGGCCTGTTCCGGAGCTCCGCCGAAGGGGGCATCGATCACAGAGGGCTTTTACATCATTACCATAGCCCCTCCGATGAAGCGTGAGTAGTTCACCTCAGACCTACGGGTCCATAGTTATTATCTAGATGGCTTCTTCTCTCTTTTTGGATCTCAATACAATGTTCTCCCCCTCTCTTGTGGAGATCTATTCGATGTAATCTTCTTTTTGCGGTGTGTTTGTTGAGATCGATGAATTGTGGGTTTATGATCAAGTCTATCTATGAATAATATTTGAATCTTCTCTGAATTCTTTTATGTATGATTGGTTATCTTTGCAAGTCTCTTCGAATTTTCAGTTTGGTTTGGCCTACTAGATTGATCTTTCTTGGAATGGGAGAAGTGCTTAGCTTTGGGTTCAATCTTGCGGTGTCCTTTCCCAGTGACAGTAGGGGCAGCAAGGCACGTATTGTATTGTTGCCATCGAGGATAACAATATGGGGTTTTCATCATATTGCATGAGTTTATCCCTCTACATCATGTCATCTTGCTTAAGGCATTACTCTGTTTTCATTAACTTAATACTCTAGATGCATGCTGGATATCGGTCGATGAGTGGAGTAATAGTAGTAGATGCAGGCAGGAGTCGGTCTACTTGTCTCGAACGTGATGCCTATATACATGATCATGCCTAGATATTCTCATAACTATGCTCAATTATGTCTATTGCTCAACAGTAATTTGTTCACCCACAGTAGAATACTTATGCTCTTGAGAGAAGCCACTAGTGAAACATATGGCCCCGGGTCTATCTTCATCATATTAATCTTCCAATACTTAGTTATTTACTTTGCTTTTATTTTACTTTGCATCTTTATCATAAAAATACCAAAAAAGTATTATCTTATCATATCTATCAGATCTCACTCTCGTAAGTGGCCGTGTAGGGATTGACAACCCCTTTTTGCGTTGGTTGCGAGGATTTATTTGTTTTGTGCAGGTACGAGGGACTCGCGCGTTGCCTCCTACTAGATTGATACCTTGGTTCTCAGAAACTGAGGGAAATACTTACGCTACTTTGCTGCATCATCCCTTCCTCTTCGGGGAAAAACCAATGCAGTGCTCAAGAGGTAGCAGTTTTCTGCAAGGTATTCTCTGCAAGCACTGAAATTATCGGTTGCCGATATTATTGTGATAAGATAAATTGTAACAGGAAACAAGTAATAAAAGTAAACAAGGTGTAGCAAGGTGGCCCAATCCTTTTTGTAGCAAAGGACAAGCCTGGACGAACTCTTATATAAATCAAAGCGCTCCTGAGGACACATGGGAATTGTTGTCAAGTTAGTTTTCATCATGCTCATATGATTCACGTTCGTTACTTTGATAATTTGATACATGGGTGGACCGGTTCTTGGGTGCTACCCTTCCTTGGACAAGCCTCCCACTTATGATTAACCCCTCTCGCAAGCATCTGCAACTATGAAAGAAGTATTAAGGTAAACCTAACCATAGCATGAAACATATGGATCCAAATCAGCCCATTACGAAGCAACGCATAATTAAACTAGGATTTAAGCTTCTGTCACTCTAGCAACCCATCATCTACTTATTACTTCCCAATGCCTTCCCCTAGGCCCAAATAATGGTGAAGTGTTATATAGTTGATGTTCACATAACAACACTACAGGAGAGACAACATACATCTCATCAAAATATCGAACGAATACCAAATTCACATGATTACTTATAACAAGATTTCTTGATGTAGGGTGGAACCCTATAAGTCCGATATTTCACGAAAGGAGCGGATCCCGCGAAGAACACGAGGAAGAACGGAGAGAAAACACAAGGGGAAACACTCAAGAACAAGTCCAATCACACATCCACTAGACAATCAAACAGACAAGATCCACAAGGTACATGAACAACAAAGGGAAAGATACAAGGTAAGGTTCATCTCCATGAGGAGGTCTTGATGGTAGAGTTCATCCCAAATCCAAAGGAGATGGGGGCTTGAATCCTAGAAGGATCTTCCCACACGGGGGTTGAGGGAGTCCTGGATTAGGGGGTGTTCGGATAGCCGAACTATACCTTCAAGCCGGACTCCTGGACTATGAAGATACACGATTGAAGACTCCGTCCCGTGTCCGGAAGGGACTTTCCTTGGCATGGAAGGCAAGCTTGGCGATGCGGATGTTCAGATCTCCTACCATTGTAACTGACTCTATGTAACCCTAACCCTCTCCGGTGTCTATATAAACCGGGGGGTTTTACTCCGTAGGACAACATACACATCAACAATCATACCATAGGCTAGCTTCTAGGGTTTGGCCACTCTGATCTCGTGGTAGATCTACTCTTGTACTACCCATATCATCAATATTAATCAAGCAGGACGTAGGGGTTTACCTCCATCGAGAGGGCCCGAACCTGGGTAAAACTTCGTGTCCCTTGCCTCCTGTTACCATCCGGCCTAGACGCACAGTTCGGGACCCCCTACCCGAGATCCGCCGGTTTTGACACCAACATTGGTGCTTTCATTGAGAGTTCCTCTGTGCCATCGCCGTCAGGCCCAATGGCTCCTACGATCATCAATGGCGATGCAGTCCAGGGTGAGACCTTCCTCCCCGGACAGATCTTCGTCTTTGGCGGCTTCGCATTGCGGGCCAATTCACTTGGCCATCTAGAGCAGATCGAAAGCTACGCCCCTGGCCGTCAGGTCAAATTCGGAAATTTAAACTACACGGCTGACATCCGCGGGGACTTGATCTTTGACGGATTCGAACCACTGCTGAGCATGCCGCACTGTCACGACGAGCATGATCTAGCTCTGCCGCCGAATAGCGCCCTGGAGGCCGCACCCGCATCGGCTCCGACCCTTAGTTCGGAGCCAACTGCGCCAATCGAGGATGGGCGGTTGGACGCCACCTCGGGGGCTGTGATCCCAATGGCGGTTGAGCCGAAGACCAACCCCGTACTTTGCAAGACTCGTGACTCCATGGAGCCGAATTCTTCTCCGGACTCCGAACCCTCCGCGCCCCTGCCGATCAAATCCGATTGGGCGCCGATCATGGAGTTCACGGCCGCGGACGTCTTTCAGCACTCGCCTTTTGGAGATATCCTGAAGTCACTGAAGTCTCTCTCTTTATCAGGAGAGCCCTGGCCAGACTACGGTCAGCAAGGTTGGGGTACAGACGATGAAGAAATTCAAAACCCACCCACCACCCACTTTGTAGCCACTGTCGACGACTTAACCGACATGCTCGACTTCGACTCCGAAGACATCGACGGTATGGACGCCGATGAAGGAGATGATGAAGAACCAGCGCCTACTAGGCCCTGGAAAGCCACATCGTCATATGACATATACATGGTGGACACCCCAAAAGAGGGAGAGGGCGATGGAACAGCGAAGGATGACCCCTCCAAGAAACAGCCCAAGCGCCGGCGTCAGCGACGCCGCTCAAAATCCCGCCAACACAAAAATGGTGATTCCAGCACGGGAGATAATAATACTCCGGAGAGTGCCGAAGAAAACCACCTCCAGCAAGGTTTAGCACAGGAGGATGGAGAAACCATCCCTCATGAGAGAGCGGCAGACAGAGAGGTCGAGGACGATAATTATATGCCTCCCTCCGAAGACGAGGCAAGCCTCGACGATGATGAATTCATCGTGCCAGAGGATCCCGTTGAGCAAAAGCGTTTCCAATGCAGGCTTATGGCCATGGCAAGAAGCCTCAAGAAAAAACAGCAATAGCTTAGAGCTGATCAAGATTTGCTGGTTGATAGATGGACTGAAGTCCTTGCGGCCGAAGAGCATAAACTCGAACGCCCCTCCAAGAGTTACCCAAAGCCCAGGTTGCTACCCCGATTAGAGGAGGAAGCACTTGATGCGGCCGAAAGGCCACCTCGTGGCCGCAATAGAGAGGCCTCCCGGCCCTCCACTCAAGCCACACCCCATAGCAAGGCACGGGAATATGCGCCAGACTTACGAGACATGTTGTAGGACAAGGCAAGGCAAACACGATCGATCTACGGACCGCGTGGGCACCCCACGGCTCGAGACGGTAACCATCACGCCGGCCACAAATTCGGCAGGGCTGAACACAATAGACAAAGCTCATTGGAGCTACGTCACGATATCGCCCAGTACAGAGGCGCCGCACACCCACTGTGCTTTACAGACGAAATAATGGACCATCAAATCCCCGAGGGTTTTAAACCCGTAAACATCGAATCATATGATGGCACAACAAACCCTGCGGTATGGATTGAGGATTATCTCCTCCATATCCACATGGCCTGCGGCGATGACTTTCACGCCATCAAATACCTCCCACTCAAGCTTAAAGGAACAGCTCGGCATTGGCTCAACAGCTTGCCAACAGGATCAATCAGTTGTTGGGAGGACCTGGAAGCCGCATTCCTCGATAATTTCCAGGGCACTTATGTGCGACCCCCAGACGCCGATGACCTAAGTCACGTAATTCAGCAGCCAGAGGAATCGGCCAGGCAATTCTGGACATGGTTCCTAACAAAGAAAAATCAAATAGTCGACTGTCCGGACACTGAGGCCCTAGCAGCCTTCAAGCACAATATCCGTGACGAGTGGCTGGCCCGGCACCTCGGACAGGAAAAGCCGAAATCTATGGCAGCACTCATGACACTCATGACCCGCTTTTGCGCGAGAGAAGACAGCTGGCTTGCTTGTAGCAACAATATGACCAAGAACCCTGGTAGTTCGGACACCAGGGACATTAGTGGCAGGCCGCGTCGCAACAAGCAGAAGTGCCGCATTAACGGCGACAATGCTGAGGATACGACAGTTAATGCCGGATTCAGAGGCTCTAAACCCGGTCAGCGGAAAAAGCCATTCAAAAGGAATCCTAGGGGCCCGTCCAGCTTGGACCGAATACTCGACCGCTTGTGCCAAATACATGGCACCCCCGAAAAGCCGGCAATCACACCAACAGAGACTGTTGGGTGTTCAAGCAGGCAGGAAAGTTAAGCACCGACAATGAATACAAGGGGTTGCATAGCGATGACGACGAGGAGCCCCGGCCGCCGAACAACAATGGACAGAAGGGTTTTCCCCCACAAGTGCGGACGGTGAACATGATATACGCCACCCACGTCCCCGAAAGGGAGAGGAATCGCGCGTTAAGGGACGTATACGCGGTAGAGCCAGTCGCCCCAAAGTTCAACCCATGGTCCTCCTGCCCGATCACCTTTGATCGAAGAGACCATCCCACTAGCATCCGTCATGGCGGATTTGCCACATTGGTTCTAGACCCAATTATTGACAGATTTCATCTCACTAGAGTCCTCATGGACGGCGGCAGCAGCCTGAACCTGCTTTACCAGGATACAGTGCGAAAAATGGGCACTGATCCCTCGAGGATTAAGCCCACCAAATTGACCTTTAAAGGATAATTTCCGAAGCGAGGAATTGATCTTCGACATAGTCCCATTCCGTAGTGGCTATCATGCACTGCTCGGATGAACCGCATTCGCCAAATTCAATGTGGTACCGCACTATGCATACCTTAAGCTCAAGATGCCAGGCCCTCGTGGAGTAATTACAGACAATGGAAACACCGAACGCTCCTTCCGAATGGAGGAGCACACGGTGGCCCTTGCAGCGGAAGTACAAAGCAGCCTCTCCAGACAGTTCTCCAATCCGGCCATTAAACGTCCGGACACCGTCAAGCACGCCTGGAGTAACCTACAACAAGACCGCCTGGCACGTTCCGAGCAGGCGTAGCAATGCAGCCCCAACCCCAACCCTCGCAAAAAGGCGACGCCAGTACTTCGCGTACATAACTACGCTCTAGAAATACCATGGGCATAGGGGGAGGGGCACCATCACGGCACGCCCAAAACACGGCTTAAACCGCACCAGAGGCTGCCGATTTTTTACTTTTCCCTTACTTCCAGGACTCTACACTTCGGAAGGCCTGTTCGGTAGTTTAACTGCCGCACAAACGATGCAAGAACCAGGGAAGCAGACAAGCCATACCGCATTACGGAAATCCCAGGTGGTCTCTATCACGAGAAGTATACCTGTTTCGCATACTATTCCACAGCTTGCCCCTGGAGCAGACATGTTAAATAGTCCAACTTTTCGTTTATCACATTACTTGTATCATTCTTCTTTGATCGACGCTATTTTTAAGAAACAATGCATAGCTTTTGTTTATTTTTGCATTATCTTTTTATAAATAAATGTTCCTTAATGACATGTTGCACCCGTACAACTTGGTATGGCCAAAATATGCCAGGGGCTTTTAACACCCCTCAATATGGTGTGAGAAGTCCGAACACTATCACAAGTGCGGCACCCCGAACTTATAGCATTATATGCATCGGCTCCGAATCATGTCTTGGGTCAATAGTTGGGTTTGCCCGGCTCCTATGTTTTGGTGCCTTACATTCCGCTATATCGGCTAAGGTAGCACTAGGAGCACCACTGCGATTGTGCCCCAGTTGAGCTGGGCCAAGCACCTCAGTGGAGAAAGCTAAAACTGACTGTCATGATGAAGCGAGAGCCGGTCGCTGTTCGAGAGGTTTTTTCGAGTCCCTAAAGACTTATGCCGCTTAGGGCGAGGAGTCGGCTCTGTCCGGCCAAGGCGTGGATAGCACCCCGAACTCGGTCTTCCGAATACTAGGGGCTTTGCCGAAATTTAAAATTATAGAATTCTATGGCTAAGTGAGAGTGTTCACGCATTATAGTCCGATTGCCTCGTTCGTTGGGCTGAGCGCCTCCCTCGAAGGACCCAAATATGGGAAAAAGAGCGCCCAGGTTTATCCCCGAACACCCCAGCACTAGCGGCAAGGGGGCAGAAGCCGACGACTCGCCATCTCTCAGTATTGATAAACAGCCGCACAGAAGGTAATATTTTAAATTCAAGCAGCATTGCTCAGCGCATATGAACAAGTTTTCAGCGCACAGGACAAAAACGAGCGAGTTTTACTCAAAAATTACATCCCTAGTACATTCATCCGCCACAAGGCGGGCACCCTTCAGAACATCCTTATAGTAATTTTCGGGCTTGCGATGCTCTTTCCCCGCTGGTGGCCCGTCCTTCACAAGCTTCTCCGCATCCAGCCTGCCCCAGTGCACCTTAGCACGGGCAAAGGCCCTACGGGCACCTTCAATACAGACGGAGCGCTTGATGAATTCGAGCCTTGGATAGGCCTCCACCAGCCACCGCACCAGCCCGAAATAGCTCCCAGGCAGAGCCTCTCCAGGCCACATCCGAACTAGGAGGCCCTTCATGGCCTGTTCGGACGCCTTGTGGAGCTCGACTAGTTGCTTCAGCTGGTCTCTCAGGGGCACGGGGTGTCCGGCCTTAGCATACTGAGACCAGAACACCTTCTCTATTGAGCTGCCCTCCTCGGCTCAATAGAATGCGGCAACATCGGATACACTCCGGGGAAAATCTGCAAATGCCCCTGGAGAGCTCCGGATTCGGGTAAGTATCAAGTAACTCACGTTTATGTGTTTACTTTGCATAAAGAATGCCTTACCCGCCGCTATTTTCTTCACCTCATCCAACTCCTGGAGGGTCTTCTAGAATTCGGCCTTGGCAGACTTGGCATTTTCAATAGCCGCCGCGAGCTCGGACGCTCGCGTCTTCGAGTCAAGCTCCAAACTCTCATGTTTCTTCATGAGAACCTGGAGCTCTTGCCGCACCTTACCAACCTCGGCCTCATACCTCTCTCGCTCGGTGCGCTCCGCGGCCGCACTCTTCTCGGCCTCGAGCAGCGCTTGCTTAAGGGTCGCCACCTCAGATGTGGCCCCTACAATAGCCATGTTAATCCTGTCATTTCTTGCAATTGCACCTTTTTTATATACATGTTCAACCAAGGTATTTCTTACCTTCCTTCTCCTCGAGATGCTTCTTGGCACGCCCGAGCTCTTGCTCGGACTTCTCGAGGCTCTGCTTCAGCATGTCCACTTCTGCAGTGAGTACGGCAGACGCCAGCAGAGAAGCCTGCACACGCATATTGACTCCTTTTGTTATACTCCTGTGAATTTTTTGATCCTCTATTCGGCTTTTCTTCCCGAACGCCCAACAGAGCATCAAGGGCTACTATCTATGCGGTAATATTATTTACACATTATTTACTTACCTCAAAGTCTGTCAAAAGGCTAGTACAAGCTTCAGTCAGCCCGCTCTTAGCGGACTGAACCTTCTGGACCACCGCACTCATAATAGCACGGTGCTCCTCGTCGATGGAGGCGCCTTGGAGCGCCTCCAACATATTGTCCGGCGCCTCCGGGTGGACGGGGCTCGCCGGCACGATGGACTTGCTCCTCTTGGAAGGAGGTCCCCCGTCGGACTCCGGAACCCTTAAAGGTTCCGGAGCGGTGTCCGGCCTAGAGCCGGACTTGGAGCCCTGGGGGGTTTCATCCCCTTTACTCCTGGAGTCCGGGAGGTCGCCTTGCGGCGCCTCCGGGACCACCTCCTCCCTGCTTGGAACCTGTTGGGACAACACCTCGGTGTTGTCCGTAGGGCGGGGGGAGGAAGCCGTCGGAAGTGAGTTCACATCCGACGAGTCCAGTGAGCCGCTCGACGACGCGTCAAGCCGGTCTTTGGGTGGGCTGCATAAGCATATTCGACATAAGTGAAAGCTGTGCAATAAACAATAGTATGAATTACTCTGGTATCCGGATACTTACGATTTCGCCAGGGGCTTGGCCCTGAGCGGCCACTCCTCTCTGCCGTCGTCGGCGTTGGTGGAGCAGTCCGGAGGAAGGGTTTTCCCCTTCTTGGACCTTTCGGCCTCCCCAGTAAGGGCGACCTTCCTTTTCTTCTCTCCCCCCGCTGGAAGGGGATAGGTCTCTTCTTCCTCATCCTCGTCTTCACGGGAGGAATGTGCCTTGGAGCCGTCGGATGATGAACCCGACACCTCCTGGCGCCGGGCACTTGTTCGAGTCCCCGTGGCCTTCTTCGTGGCCTTCTTCTCCGGCACCACATAGGGTGCTAGAACCAGCAGCTTCGCGAAGCGAGCATCGGCTGGGTCTTCGGGCAAAGGAGCCGGACAGTCGATCTGTCCGGACTTCGCCTACCAATCCTGTCAAAGGTAAGGGAGCTTAGATCCCGCATAGAGTTAAACTATGAAAAACTAATACCATGTAAAAGGTACAAACAACTTACCACGCTAGCGTGACGCTGCGCGCTAAATCCGTGATCCTCGGTAACGGATGCGGGAGCCTCGGCGCCCTTGAAAAGCACCTTCCAGGCATCTTCGTACGTCGTGTCAAAGAGCCTGCTCAGAGTTTGGTGCTGCGCTGGGTTGAACTCCCACAGATTAAAGGCCCGTTGTTGACACGGGAGGATCCGGCGGATGAGCATAACCTGGACTATGTTGACGAGCTTGAGCTGCTTGTCCACCAGGGTTTGGATGCATGTTTGCAGTCCAGTCACCTCTCTTTTGCTGCCCCACGACAGGCCCGTCTCTTTCCAGGACGTGAGCTGTGTTGGGGGTCCAGACCGGAACTCGGGGGCTGCGACCCACTCAGGGTCACGCAGCTCGGTGATGTAAAACCACCATGATTGCCACCCCTTCAGGGTCTCCACAAAGGAGCCCTCGGCCACAGGACATTGGCCATCTTGCCAACCATGGCACCGCCGCACTTCGCCTGGCTGCCGCGCACCACCTTTGGCTTGACGTTGAAAGTCTTAAGCCATAGGATGAAATGGGGGCAGATGCGGAGGAACGCCTCGCACACGACGATAAACGCTGAGATGTTGAGGACGAAGTTTGGGGCCAGATCATGGAAATCCAGGCCGTAGTAGAACATGAGCCCCCGGACAAATGGATGCAGAGGGAAGCCTAGTCCGCGAAGGAAATGGGGGAGGAATACTACCCTCTCATGGGGCCTAGGAGTGGGGATGAGCTGCCCCTTTTCGGGAAGCCGGTGCGCGATGTCGCTAGACAGATATCCGGCCTTCCTCGGCTTTTTGATGTGTCCCTCCGTGACGGAGGAGACCATCCACTTGCCTCCCGCTCCGGACATGACTGGAGAAGGTTGAGGTGGTAGTGCGTACTTGGGCGCTGGAGCTCGAGTGCGCAAGAATGGATAGGCAAAGGAGGAAGAAGGCGTGGGTGAAAAGGTGGATCCTTATTCCCTTATATGGGTGGACGCAACTACATGTCCCCACCAGCCTGGTAAAACTCGCTTATCTCCAAGCGCCATAATCAAAGGCGCGGTTGGGTTACCCACGCCCGTATTGATGAGAATCCCGGAATAAGGGGACACAATCTCTGCTTTGACAAGACGTGCCAAGGAAACCGCCTCGCATGACGCGCTGAGGTGGGATAATGAAACGACTTGGATAAAAGCTTGGCCGTGGTGTGTCGCACTACAGAATATGTCAGCAGATTAGATTTCTGTAAATATTATTCTCTCTATGGCAATATGTGGAAAACTTATTTTGAAGAGCTGGACACTATCTTTGTGTTTAAAATCTTCTATAAAGTACTTGGAGGAGGAACCCGCCTTGCAATGCCGAAGACAATCTACGCGCCAAACTCGTCGTCATTGACGCCTGGTTCAGGGGCTACTGAGGGAGTCCTGGATTAGGGGGTGTTCGGATAGCCGAACTATACCTTCAAGCCAGACTCCTGGACTATGAAGATACAAGATTGAAGACTCTGTCCCGTGTCCGGAAGGGACTTTCCTTGGCGTGGAAGGCAAGCTTGGCGATGAGGATGTTAAGATCTCCTACCATTGTAACTGACTCTACGTAACCCTAACCCTCTCCGGTGTCTATATAAACCGGGGGTTTTTAGTCCATAGGACAACATACACATCAACAATCATACCATAGGCTAGCTTCTAGGGTTTAGCCTGTAGCGACCCGACCCGAATGGATCAAGTCTCTGTGCTTAAGTGTCATTCCTGGATCGGTATGCTAACACACACAGTACTCAAGGATTTATAACAGAGGTAAATCACATGTAAAAAGTAACGTAAATACTATTACCTCAATCCAAATAGCGGAAGTAACAAGGTTGTGGATTCCCATCAACACCAACGGCAAAGTTGAGTGTAGAAATCGTAACCCTAACGTATCACTTACTCGTCGTAAGAAATCCTGCAACATGAGACGTTGCAGCCACAAAGGGTCAGTACATTGAATGTACTGGCAAATTCACACCATAGAGAATGATGAACAATGGCTATCACTACATGCATATTTGGCTGGTGGAAAAGCTCTATGGTTATAGTTTTTGCGAAAAGCCAATTTTTCCCTACTACAAAGGAATAAATTTTATTTAACTATCATGGTGGTTGTTGAACATTGAGAATGGTTGACAGCATTCTCAATCCCAATTAAATAACATCATTAAACCCAACAAATTAATTTAAAGTAACATGATGAGATCAACAGGATAATCCAAGTACTAGAGACTCAAGATGTCCATAACCGGGGACACGGCTAATCATGATTAGTTTATACACTCTGCAGAGGTTTGCGCACTTTTCCCCACAAGACTCGATCTCCTCCGTTGGATTTCTCGCACTACATGGTGTTTGAGAAACGGATGACCGAGACATAGTCTTTCAGAAGCGTTTGCACCTTACGATGGGTAGACCGTACCACCTACAACCCCTACATCTGCTAGTCTACCACTGTAAGAGTTCACACGACTTAATCAACTATGCTAGAGCCCATAATAGCTTGTGGCTGCACATGGAAGTTTCTAGCATGAATAATCTTATGATCCCTTTGAGCCTGGGTGGCGGACCGTAGGATGATCACACGGTATATCCCCGGGATCTCCTAGGACAACACTGGTATTTCCCCAGGTGTCCGGGCAAGTCCACTGGTATATCCCCAGGGTGCCCCTAGCAATCCACCCAGATGTGTATTAAAGTTGCCACCTTAAGTTGAACCATTAATTAACAATCTCACATCTGTCATGAAATACTCTCAAACCCAATCCACGTCTACGAGCATAGCATGGCAATGTAAGCATAACGTAATAGTAACTCCCAAGGTTTGAATGCAGGGCAATAGGTTCCTACCTCATCAACTACTTCCCAATACCCACATGTTATCAATCCTACTCATGCAATGTTTGAGGGTGAAACTAATGCATAAAAACTGGGTATGAAAGGGATATGATCAAAGTGTGAACTTGCCTGCAATGTTGATGAAGATGATTCGCACTCAAAACTCTTGATAGATCTACTCGTCACACTCCGGTCAATCTATCGTAAGCAAGCAATAGTAACCACACATAAGCAATCACTCAAAAGATCAGAAAGAACGAAGAAGACGATTCGGAAAACTTCAAAACCAAGCAAATAACTTTTGCAACATAAAACAATTTCTAACAGTACCAAAATTATGTGAATTTGGCCTTATCAGAATGTTTAGGTCAAGAGCTTCGATTTGCAAAAAGAATCAACTCAAACGGAGTTACGAAACTCAAGTTATGATCAAACGAAGTTTGAATTCAAATCTGATCTAATTCAAATTTTAAACTTTCAAAAACATGTTTGAGTTGGATTACTGGATAGAGGAGATCATAACGAAGACGTGGGCGTTGGTTTCGTTGGATTTGGACTAACGAGTAAAAAGTTGTGATCATTTGAAGTTCAGGGACTAAACTGTAAATAAAATCATCGCAGATAGGTCCATGGCCGAAATTAAAAAGAAAAAGAAAAGACTAAATAACGAACGTTCGCTGTCGAACGCTAACTAACCAATTCGTTCGCTGTGAAAACCTAACCAGCGAACGTTCTCGAAATAACTAGGCAAAAGAAAACCGGTCTATTAAATTAAAACCGAACTTAAGAAAAACCTAAAAGAAAACCAGGTCGGTTTGTACCAGTTCGGGGCGGTTTTCCATCGAAAACCGCCGGCGGCAGTTAGCGAGTCCGGCGGCGGCGTCGGACTTCGACGGCGGCTGCGAGGTTTGCCATGGCGAGGCGAGGACGGCGAGGGCAGTGGCGGGCGTCGGCGCGGGCGACAGCAGCGACGCGGCGTCGCGATGGTGGCGGCAGCAGCGGCGATGCAGCGGCGAGGCGGCGGCGCAGATCTGGCGGGAGCGGCGGCGGCGCGGTGGTTCGCGAGGCGGCGGCGGCAAGATGCGAGGAGCGCGCGGGCGGGGCAGAGCTATTTATGGAGGGAGGAGGCGGCGGCTCTTGCGTGCGGGAGGGGCAAGACGGTCGCGGAGTCCGGCCGGACTCTGGCGGCGGCGCTCCCGTGCGGGAGACGAACTCCTGCGGGAGCTCGGGGACGGCGGGGCACTGGCATTGGCCGGCTGGGCCGTGGCCTGGCGAGCTGGGCCGGCTCGGTCCGGTCGGTCCAGAGGGATTTTTTTACATTTTTCAGACAAACATAACAGATAAAACAAATAGAAATAAAAATATTATATAGGCATATAATATACCAAAATTTGTAGAAAAAGATTTTCTACAACATGGACATTTTTAACATGCCAAATAAAATCCACACAAATTCAGATAAATCAAAGAGTGCTACTGGTCTATTAAAATCCAACAAAAATCATTCTAAAAAAATACCAAAATGATTTCAAATTAATTTTTTCTCCAATTTTCTGTTGTAGGGAATCATGTTACCCTAATTTCCATATATTTTATTTTTGGAGAAAAATAATTTGAATAAAACTCAAATAACTCCAAATTGAAAATAAAATCAAAAGAACTTTGAATTTAATTCTTTGAAACTCCCAACTCATATTTCATATAATTTGAAGAAGTCATTTTATCTCCTCTCATGAAAATGATTGAGCTGCATGAAGTTTATGAATTGAAATATTTCCAAATGAAATTCTATTATTTGCAAATACCCTTTCATTTAATTTAAATGGAAGAAGTCATATCATCTTCACTCAAGGGTTTTGTATTTGAAAATAATTTGAATTCATGGAGATCAGAAAGCAAATATGAAATTTTGGGAAAGTCCTTTTATTCCCTCTCATTTAACTTTCAAAAAGTTTCGAATTCACTCACTTTCAGACAATCAATCAAACAATCAATCAAAGCTATCTATTTATTATAACATCCCAAAATTTTGAATTTTGGGATGTTACAAACCTACCACCCTTAAAATGAATCTCGTCCTCGAGATTCGGAGAGGCTAGAAAGAAATAGGTTAGGTTCGGGGTCTTCTGAAATTCCATCGATCGTCTCCGGGGTCTCGGGTGCTACCACCCTTAGAAAGATTGTTATGGTCCCATCAATACTCATATACTCCATCCTTATTCTTGACAGGGCCGGTCTTCTCAGATCTTCAGTATAATTCCTTTCTCTGGGCTCTTCCGGTAACGGCATAACCTTTTCCTCAATTCTTTTGTCCTTTCATCTTGGTAAGGTTATTTCAAGACTGGGTCTTCTTACCTGACGGGTCTGGCGCCAGTACTAAACAACTAATCGATATCTCATGGTGGTCAACAAATTTATGGTTTCTCCTGCAGGAAATGGGTCTGGGTTGATCCTCACCGTATAACCTACGGTTGGCAAAAGCTTCCTTATACAAGGGGAAAAATACCTATACCATTCTAAAGTTTAAACAGGATTTTGATCGTCGTCTCTCTACTATAGGTAAGTCACTCAGATTTACCATCCCACATAGTAAGGCGAATAATAAGAGTAAGTCGGTATGGTGATCAATCCATCCCGCACCCAAATCATTACCTTGTATACGGTTTAGCGAATCTCGCATTCTAACACTCAGTCATCCTCACAAGCATTGCAGAATTTCTCTTGTCCACGAACTACGTTCGGAATAATCCATTGATTCTGCAAGCCAAACAAACATCTATCGTTCCTTCACAACTCTCAGGTTTTGCGTAAACTCCTATAAAATCGTCGTTCGATAAAGTCGTAACTTCTTCCAGGGTTTTTCCTTCAGCAAGAATGTGCTTGCTTCTTGGCAGGTCCTGGGGCCTGTGGGTTATGGCCCATCTCATCACTTGTAGTCCTTGAACTTATCATCGGGCAACTGATCATTATTCCAACTTCCAACTTCCTAATATTCTTAAATCCATCCAATTGTAATGTCTTCCTTCCTTCTATTGGCACCAAACTAGACATGATTACTCAGACTCATCATGGAGTTTCCATTGATCCATATTTCCAACATCATACCTCCTTTATATCCAATAGTAATTCATCTCTTCATCCTCGTGGGATATCCCACATACCGAGATAAAAACTTATACTTATGAAGTCCATATTCCACTTTGTGGAACATCATTATCCTTTCCAGGGTCAAGCGTCCTTACAGGGGAATATTGGCCATCTCTGCATGGCACTTCTTCAACTGGGAAACGTGAAACACATCATGAACTCCTGACAGTCCTTCGGGTGACTCCAACTTGTTGGCCACTTCTCCCATACGCTCCAAAACTCGGTATGGTCCTACAAATCTCGGGGCTAACTTTCCCTTAACTCCAATTCGTTTAACTCCTTGCAGAGGAGGCACATGAAGACATGCTCTGTCTCTAATTTCATAGACTACCTCCTTGCATTTTTTGGGTCTGCATAACTCTTCTGCCTGGACTGAGCTACCTTCAGTCTATCTCGAATCAACTTAACATTCTCTTCTGACTCCTTGATCACATTTGGTCCAAACAACTGACGGTCTCCAACTTCATCCCACATACTCTTGGGGCATCACACATATCGAGACAAAACTCGTATTCATTTTGTCCGAAATCCACTCAGTGGAGTATCCTTATCTTTTCCAGGGGTCAAGGGTTCTTACAGGGTACTACCACCCTTAAAATGCACAAATCTTCCATAGACCATATTTCTCATATCCTCAGAATGGCCAAAATTCTTCTTCATAGAGTAACAACTCATAAAATCCATATCAGTACCAACGATGCTAACTTTATTCATTCTCAATGATTACAATCTCTCGCTTTTCCATTACATGTCTCAACTCAACACCTCAATATAAAAGAAAATGTTCTCACTTCTACTACTCCATTTCTTTTGTTGCAAACTCAACTATCTAGCACAAGTTTCTTATCCTTAGGGCATTCTCTGGCAAAGTGCCCTGCTCCATTACAAGTAAAACATATTACTTCTGACAAGTCTCGAGGTTTCTTTTTTGGGCAACTGTTGAGGTAGTGCCCTGACTCCTTGCACCTGTAACAGGTGATATGACTCAGGTCCTTCCTGGAATCCAATCTGCTTCTCTTCCTGGACCTTTTTCCATTCCAATCATGGATTCTGTTTCTCGTGGGTCATACTCTACTTCCTCTGTCGGGAATTCTACTAGATCCCCATTCATACAATTCTGAGAGATGTGTCCTTCTTCTCCACATGAATAGCAAGAATTGGTGCAGGGTTTACTTGGGTCTTCTTTAGGCGTGTCCTCCATCTCTTCCTTCATCACAGCTTCTTCTAAAATTTCCATGAGGGATCCTTTCATTAATTCTTTCTTCTGTTGGATGGTTCGTTGTACCATGGGGTAAATGTGACACTGAGTAGGATAGTGAGTAGTCCCTTCACACAAGAAACAAGTAATCTGCCTAGTTGGGCATTCTTCAACTGGGTGACTTCCTTCGCAATTAGGGCATTCATCCTTGTGTTCTTTATGGGTGTGTCCTATTTCTCCACAAATCTTGCATGCACAAGGTTTCTTCATATCCTTTCCATAAGGCTTCAACTTCTGGGACACAAGCCGAGACTTTGCAGAGTCAACTTAATTCTTTCCAAGTGGTTACTCCTTGCCATCCGTTGATGGTTTGGTATATCCTCCACCAAGTAGCAGCACCTCTTTCAAAGCACTAAAGAGCATGCTGGGTCATATCCTTTCCGACTATAGCGTTATTCTCCATGTGATCCTCCATGTTCTGAATCCATCGGTCTGTCTCCAACTGACTCATCGGTCCAGAAAATACAAGCTCATCTTCATTCATCCTCTATTGGGTCCATGGGTTTGGGGTGAGATAAGAGAGATAGAGAGGGATACACACAATACAAACAAAAGTTGTGAAAAGACAGATTTTATTTGTAGCTGCCGGGAGAAACATTAAACAAAAGACAGCTCACAAATGTCGCATCTAACGTAGGTATATAACAGGGGTTTGGTCTTCTAAAGGTCAATAAATCTTCAACGTCTCCAAACCCATCAAGTCTTGTTCATGCCTCCAATGTCTTCTTCCAATCATGCTTGTCTTTCTCAAGTTCTTTTGCCAGATCAACTCTGTTGACGCGAAGTCTCTCGTGACCTCTAATTATTTTTGGAGTTGTGTTCCAAACTTCCGGGTTTCAACATCCTTGGCATGAACCATGGTCCTACTGTCCTTCAGTTCCTGACGAATCTCGGGTATCTCGAGGTTTTGCTCCTCCAGCTTGGCTACTTTCAGCTTTTGGTTCCTGAGTTCTTCACGAAATGCTTCCTTGTCTAATATGGCTTCATGGAGCTCCACTTTAAACTTCTTGATGTACTACTCCAGATCCTGGTGATACACCAGCTAAGGCTAAAACTTCATCTTACTAATAGGTGCTCCATCAGCCCTCTTCCATCAAATCCATTCTAAAGAAAGCATCCTTAACTCAGCACGGTGACAATAGCATCAGCGGGCGATGACATCACGGATAACCGGGTTTCTGCTCTTGTCATTCCCATGAACTATCATTCCATAGTTGATATCTCCTACCTTAGGGTTTTCCTTGACAGAACTTTGAGTTCTCATGCTCCTTGTTTCAGTCTTTCTCCGATACACCTTGATCTCGGGTATTGACAACTTCCATAGTCTGCCAAGTTCCATAAGGGTAGCCTTCCTAGGTCATACAAATCTAGGAATTCTTCAGAGCCTTCAAATTCTACTTGTCTTCGGTCTTCAACCGTTGTAGTTTCCATTATTCAGATGCACGGAAAATACTCTTCATTCCGAAGTGGTCTTAGTTGTCCGATATCTTGTACTTCTTGGAGTGGTCTCATTAGTCGAATCTTCGTGTGGTCAAAAGGGAAAAGGGTATGGTCTCACTAAAGGGAATATTTGAATAAGCTCAGAAGAGAAGAGAGGTAAAAGATCTTTTTGAAAGGGAAAGTTGTAGAGAAAATCTTTGCTATGGGCTTGCCAGTTTCTAGGGTCACGTCCTACAGTCAACATGTGCTCTGATACCATCTTGTAGCGACCCGACCCGAATGGATCAAGTCTCTGTGCTTAAGTGTCATCCCTGGATCGGTATGCTGACACACACAGTACTCGAGGATTTATAACAGAGGTAAATCACATGTAAAAGTAACGTAAATACTATTACCTCAATCCAAATAGCGGAAGTAACAAGGTTGTGGATTCCCATCAACACCAACGGCAAAGTTGAGTGTAGAAATCGTAACCCTAACGTATCACTTACTCGTCGTAAGATATCCTGCAACATGAGACGTTGCAGCCACAAAGGGTCAGTACATTGAATGTACTGGCAAATTCACACCATAGAGAATGATGAACAATGGCTATCACTACATGCATATTTGGCTGGTGGAAAAGCTCTATGGTTATAGGTTTTTGCGAAAAGCCAATTTTTCCCTACTACAAAGGAATAAATTTTATTTAACTATCATGGTGGTTGTTGAACATTGAGAATGGTTGACAGCATTCTCAATCCCAATTAAATAACATCATTAAACCCAACAAACTTAATTTGAAGTAACATGATGAGATCAACAGGATAATCCAAGTCCCAGAGACTCAAGATGTCCATAACCAGGGACACGGCTAATCATGATTAGTTTGTACACTCTGCAGAGGTTTGCGCACTTTTCCCCACAAGACCCGATCTCCTCCGTTGGATTTCTCGCACTACAAGGTGTTTGAGAAACGGATGACCGAGACATAGTCTTTCAGAAGCGTTTGCACCTTACGATGGGTAGACCGTTCCACCTACAACCCCTACATCTGCTAGTCTACCACTGTAAGAGTTCACACGACTTAATCAACTAAGCTAGATCCCATAATAGCTTGTGGCTGCACACGGAATTTTCTAGCATGAATAATCTTATGATCCCTTTGAGCCTGGGTGGCGGACCGTAGGATGATCACACGGTATATCCCCGGGATCTCCTAGGACAACACTGGTATTTCCCCAGGTGTCCGGGCAAGTCCACTGGTATATCCCCAGGGTGCCCTAGCAATCCACCCAGATGTGTATTAAAGTTGCCACCTTAAGTTGAACCATTAATTAACAATCTCACATCTGTCATGAAATACTCTCAAACCCAATCCACGTCTACGAGCATAGCATGGCAATGTAAGCATAACGTAATAGTAACTCCCAAGGTTTGAATGCAGGGCAATAGGTTCCTACCTCATCAACTACTTCCCAATACCCACATGTTATCAATCCTACTCATGCAATGTTTGAGGGTGAAACTAATGCATAAAAACTGGGTATGAAAGGGATATGATCAAAGTGTGAACTTGCCTGCAATGTTGATGAAGATGATTCGCACTCAAAACTCTTGATAGATCTACTCGTCTCACTCCGGTCAATCTATCGTAAGCAAGCAATAGTAACCACACATAAGCAATCACTCAAAGATCAGAAAGAACGAAGAAGACGATTCGGAAAACATCAAAACCAAGCAAATAACTCTTGCAACATAAAACAATTTCTAACAGTACCAAAACTATGTGAATTTGGCCTTATCAGAATGTTTAGGTCAAGAGCTTCGATTTGCAAAAAGAATCAACTCAAACGGAGTTACGAAACTCAAGTTATGCTCAAAAGAAGTTTGAATTCAAATCTGATCTAATTCAAATTTTAAAACTTTCAAAAACATGTTTGAGTTGGATTACTGGTTGGATGGGATCATAACGAAGATGTCGGCGTTGGTTTCGTTGGATTTGGACTAACGAGTAAAAAGTTGTGATCATTTGAAGTTCAGTGACTAAACTGTAAATAAAATCATCACAGATAGGTCCCTGGACAAAATTAAAAAGAAAAAGAAAAGACTAAATAACGAACGTTCACTGTCGAACACTAACTAACCAATCCGCTCGCTGTGAAAACCTAACCAGCGAACATTCTCGAAATAACTAGGCAAAAGAAAAAACGATCTAATAAAATAAAACCGAACTAAAGAAAAACCTAAAAAGAAAATCGGGTCGGTTTGTACCGATTCGGGGCGGTTTTCCATCGAAAACCGCCGGCAGCAGTTAGCGAGTCCGGCGGCGGCGTCAGACTTCGACGGCGGCTGCGAGGTTTGCCGTGGCGAAGCGAGGACGGCGACGGCAGCGACGCGGTGGTGGGCGGCAGCAGCGGCGACGCAGTGGCGAGGCGGCAGCGCAGATCTGGCGGGATGCGGCGGTGGCACGGTGGTTCACGAGGCGGTGGCGGCGAGATGCGAGGAGCGGCGCGGGGCGGGGCAGAGCTATTTATGGAGGGAGGAGGCGGCGACTCTTGCGCGCGGGAGGGGCAAGACGGTCGCGGAGTCCGGCCGGACTCTGGCGGCGGCGCTCCCGTGCGGGAGACGAACTCCTGCGGGAGCTCGGGGACGGCGGGGCTCTGCCGTGGGCCGGCTGGGCCGTGGCCTGGCGAGCTGGGCCGGCTCGGTCCGGTCGGTCCAGAGGGATGTTTTTTTACATTTTTCAGACAAACAAAACAGATAAAACAAATAGAAATTAAAATATTATATAGGCATATAATATACCAAAATTTGAAGAAAAAGATTTTCTACAACATGGACATTTTTAACATGCCAAATAAAATCCACACAAATTCAGAGAAATCAAAGAGTGCTACTGGTCTATTAAAATCCAACAAAAATCATTCTAAAAAAATACCAAAATGATTTCAAATTAATTTTTTCTCCACTTTTCTCTTGTAGGGAATCATGTTACCCTAATTTCCATATATTTTATTTTTGGAGAAAAATAATTTGATTAAAACTCAAATAACTCCAAATTGAAAATAAAATCAAAAGAACTTTGAATTTAATTCTTTGAAACTCCCAAATCATATTTCATATAATTTGAAGAAGTCATTTTATCTTCTCTCATGAAAATCATTGAGCTGCATGAAGTTTATGAATTGAAATATTTCCAAATGAAATTCTATTATTCTCAAATACCCTTTCATTTAATTTAAATGGAAGAAGTCATATCATCTTCACTCAAGGGTTTGGTATTTGAAAAGAATTTGAATTCATGGAGATCAGAAAGCAAATATGAAAGTTTGGGAAAGTCCTTTTATTACCTCTCATTTAACTTTCAAAAAGTTTCGAATTCACTCACTTTCAGACAATCAATCAAACAATCAATCAAAGCTATCTATTTATTATAACATCCCAAAATTTTGAATTTTGGGATGTTACATAGTCTCTCTGATCTCGTGGTAGATCTACTCTTGTACTACCCATATCATCAATATTAATCAAGCAGGACGTAGGGTTTTACCTCCATCGAGAGGGCCCGAACCTGGGTAAAACTTCGTGTCCCTTGCCTCCTGTTACCATCCGGCCTAGATGCACAGTTCGGGACCCCCTACATGAGATCCGCCGGTTTTGACACCGACAGGGGTCTTGAATCCTAGGTGGATCTTCTCCGAAGAGGGGCCGCGGTCTCTCTCGTGGAGTAGATCTGTAATGGATGAGCAAAGCTCTATCTCTAAATGAGCTACTACTTTGCTAACCTTAGAAAGGAGGAGGGAGAGGTCTATTTATAGTCTTAGTGCAAATGGGGGGGGGTGAAGTGAATGGGTACATGGGACTCAGCCCGCAACTGGACACAGCCAGGGGTCGGACGTCCGGACGTCCAGTATACGTCGGATGTCCGCTCGTTTTGGCCCAAACGCTAGAGTGCCGGATTTCCGGAGGTGGCCGGTCGTCCGGTCATCGGTCGTCCGCTGGCGTCGGACGTCCGCTCATTTGGCTCGGGTGCGGGATCACCGGTCGTCCGGTCCGGGCCGATCGTCCGGTGGATCTTCAGGCGCCGGACGTCCAGACCTGACTGGTCGTCTGGTAGCTGAAGCTTCTTTGACAGCTCTTCCTCTTGCGTCTTCGTTTCCAGCTTCCCTCGCGGATAGTGTAGTTGTTCCTTGGCGCTTGCACTCCTCCTCGCCGTCCATAGTGTTCCAACAATACCTATGCATGCACACGAGTGGCGTGTCAAGTAGTATACCATCCTCGAAGGGGTCAAGTGAGCACGTGTAAAGGAGATGATTCACCTTTATGTATGTGAAGTAGATGTCGCACATGTCACTTGCCAAACGGACTCTTGACATGGTGATGTCCATAGGATGCTCCGCATCATCTCCCCTCCCTTGGGAAAGATCCGACCTTGGATCAAAATCCAAATCACCATGGGAAAGAGATGGCGTCGCCGTGTAGGAGTGGTCGATCACCAAGTTTTCGTCATCTTGAAGCTCGAAATGGGCACTCTCCAATGTCGCGCCATCTAGGGATTCCTTCAAAAGGAGCAAAGACAACAAACACTTGGAAAAACAAATGTGGTTAGTGTTAGTGCAAAACCAAGCATTTAAGAGGTGATTCACCCAACAAGTGTCATCATCATGCAAAGCATATGGTTTGACAAAGGATTGTGACTTGGCATATAAGCACATAAATTGAGCACAAGCAAGGATATCATGGAAACAAGTATGCAAATGTGAGGTAGTGATGCAAATGTGTGTGACAAGAGAAGAAGCATCTACCTCATGGTCATAGCAAGCATGCATAAAGCGCTCAATGAAAGGTCTATGGTAGGCATAGGATGAAGGAAATATGCCCTAGAGGCAATAATAAAGTTATTATTTATTTCCTTATTTCATGATAAATGTTTATTATTCATGCTAGAATTGTATTAACCGGAAACATAATACATGTTGAATACATAGACAAACATAGTGTCACTAGTATGCCTCTACTTGACTAGCTCGTTAATCAAAGATGGTTAAGTTTCCTAACCATAGACATGAGTTGTCATTTGATTAACGGGATCACATCATTAGGAGAATGATGTTATTGACTTGACCCATTCCGTTAGCTTAGCACTTGATCATTTAGTTTGTTGCTATTGCTTTCTTCATGACCTATACATGTTCCTATGACTATGAGATTATGCAACTCCCGTTTACCGGAGGAACACTTTGTGTGCTACCAAACGTCACAACGTAACTGGGTGATTATAAAGGTGCTCTATAGGTGTCTCTGAAGGTACTTGTTGGGTTGGCGTATTTCGAGATTAGGATTTGTCACTCTGATTGTCGGAGAGGTATCTCTGGGCCCACTCGGTAATACACATCACTTAAGCCTTACAAGCATTGTGACTAATGAGTTAGTTGCGGGATGATGTGTTACGGAACGAGTAAAGAGACTTGCTAATAACGAGATTGAACTAGGTATTGAGATACCGACGATCGACCATAACGTATGTTGTTATGCGGTTTGGCCGATAAAGATCGTCGTAGAATATGTAGGAGACAATATGAGCATCCAGGTTACGCTATTGGTTATTGACCGGAGACGTGTCTCAGTCATGTCTACATAGTTCTCGAACCCGTAGGATCCTCACGCTTAAAGTTTGATGACGGTTATATTATGAGTTTATGGTTTTTGATGTACCGAAGGTAGTTCGGAGTCCCGGATGTGATCACGGACATGACGAGGAGTCTCGAAATGTTCAAGACATAAAGATCGATATATTGGACGACTATATTTGGATACCGGAATGGTTCCGGGTGAGATCGGGATAATACCGGAGCACCGGGAGGTTATCGGAACCCCCAGGGAGGTATATGGGCCTTAATGGGCTTTAGTGGAAAGGAGGGGAAAGGAGCAAGGGAAGGGCCCCCCCAAGCCCAATCCGAATTGGGAGGGGGGCCGCCCCCCTTTCCTTCTTCCCTCATTCCTCTTCCTTCCCTCTCCCTCTCCAAATAGGAAAAGGAGGAGTCCTACTCCCGGTGGGAGTAGGACTCCCCCCTTGGACGCGCCTCCTCCCCTTGGCCGGCCCTCTCCTCCCCTCCTTTATATACGAAGGAGAGGGGCACCCCATAGACACAACAATTGATCTCTTGGATCTTTTAGCCGTGTGCGGTGCCCCTCTCCACCATAGTCCACCTCGATAATATCGTAGCGGTGCTTAGGCGAAGCCCTGCGACGGAAGAACATCAAAATCGTCACCATGCTGTCGTGCTGATGGAACTCTCCCTCAAAGCTCGGCTGGATCGGAGTTCGAGGGACTTCATCAAGTTAAACGTGTGCAGAACTCGGAGGTGCCGTGCGTTCGGTACTTGATCGGTCGTATCATGAAGACATACGACTACATCAACCGCGTTGTGCTAACGCTTCCGCTTTCGTTCTACGAGGGTACGTGGACACACTCTCCCTCTCGTTGCTATGCATCACCATGATCTTGCGTGTGCGTAGGAATTTTTTTGAAATTACTACCTTCCCCAACAGTGGCATCCGAGCCAGGTTTTATGCATTGATGTTATATGCACGAGTAGAACACAAGTGAGTTGTGGGTGATACAAGTCATACTGCTTACCAGCATGTCATACTTTGATTTGGTGGTATTGTTGGATGAAGCGGCCCGGACCGACATTACACGTACGCTTACGCGAGACTGGTTCTATCGATGTGCTTTGCACACAGGTGGCTGGCGGGTGTCGGTTTCTCCAACTTTAGTTGAACCGAGTGTGGCTACGCCCGGTCCTTGAGAAGGTGAAAACAACACTAACTTGACGAACTATCATTGTGGTTTTGATGCGTAGGTAAGAACGGTTCTTGCTCAGCCCGTAGCAGCCACGTAAAACTTGCAACAACGAAGTAGAGGATGTCTAACTTGTTTTTGCATGGCATGTTGTGATGTGATATGGTCAAGACGTGATGAGATATAAGTTGTTGTATGAGATGATCATGTTTTGTTGAAGTTATCGGCAATTGGCAGAAGCCTTATGGTTGTCTCTTTATTGTAAAAGATGCAAGTGCCAAATAATTGCTTTACTTTATCGCTATGCGATAGCAATAGTTGCAAGAGCAATAGTTGGCGAGATGACCATGTGATGACACATTGATATAGATCAAGATGATGGAGATCATGGTGTCATGCCAGTGACGATGGAGATCATGACAGTACTTTGGAGATGGAGATCAAAGGCGCAAGATGATCATGGCCGTATCATGTCACATATTTTGATTGCATGTGATGTTTATCCTTTATGCATCTTATTTTGCTTAGTTCGACTAGCATTATAAGATGATCTCTGACTAAATTTCAAGGTATAAGTGTTCTCCCTCAGTATGCACCGTTGCCAAAGTTCATCGTGCCGAGACACCACGTGATGATTGGGTGTGATAAGATCTACGTTCATCTACAACGGGTGCAAGCCAGTTTTGCACACGCGGAATACTCGGGTTAAACTTGACGAGCCTAGCATATGCAGATATGGCCTCGGAACACTGAGACCGAAAGGTCCGAGCGTGAATCATATAGTAGATATGATCAACATAGTGATGTTCACCATTGAAAACTACTCCATTTCACGTGATGATTGGTTATGGTTTAGTTGATATGGATCACGTGATCACTTAGATGATTAGAGGGATGTCTATCTAAGTGGGAGTTCTTAAGTAATATGATTACTTGAGCTTTAATTTATCATGAACTTAGTCCTGGTAGTATTAGCATATCTATGTTGCAGATCAATAGCTCGCGTTCTTGCTTACCTATGTTTTATGTATGTTCCTAGAGAAAAATAAGTTGAAAGATGTTAGTAGCAAAGATGCGGACTAGCTCCGTGATCTGAGGATTATCATCATTGCTGCACAGAAGTATTATGTCCATGATGCACCGCTAGGTGACAGAACTATTGCAGGAGCAGATGCAGACATTTTGAACATTTTGACAAAAGCTCGGTATGATAACTACTTGATAGTTTAGTGCACCATGCTTTACGGCTTAGAACTGGGACTTCAAAAACGTTTTGAACGCCAGGGAGCATATAAGATGTTCCAAGAGTTGAAGTTGGTATTTCATACTCATGCCCGTGTCGAGAGGTATGAGACCTCTGACATTACTTTGCCTACAAGATGGAGGAGAATAGCTCAACCAGTAAGCATGTGCTCAGATTGTCTGAGTACTACAATCACTTGAATCAAGTGGGAGTTAATTTTCCAGATAAGATAGTGATTGACAGAGTTCTCTAGTCACTATCACCAAGTTGCTAGAACTTCGTGATGAACTATAATGTGCAAGGGATAACGGAAACGATTCCCAAGCTCTTCGTGATGCTGAAATCGACGAAGGTATAAATCAAGAAAGAGCATCAAGTGTTGATGATTAACAAGACCACTAGTTTCAAAAAAAGGGCCAAGGGAAAGAAAGGGAACTTCAAGAAGAACGGCAAGCAAGTTGATGCTCAAGTGAAGAAGCCCAAGTCTGGACCTAAGCCTGAGACTAAGTGCTTCTATTGCAGAGGGACTGGGCACCGGAAGTGGAAATGCCCTGAATATTTAGTGGATAAGAAGGATGGCAAAGTGAACAAGGGTATATTTGATACACAGGTTATTGATGTGTACCATACTAGTATTTATAGTAGCCCCTGGGTATTTGATACGTGTTCGGTTGCTAAAAATTAGTGACTCGAAATAGGAGTTACAGAATAAATAGAGACTAGTTAAGGGTGAAGTGACGATGTGTGTTGGAAGTGGTTCCAAGATTGATATGATCATCATCGCACACTCCCTATACTTTCGGGATTAGTGTTAATCCTAAATAAATGTTATTTGGCGTTTGCGTTGAGCATGAATATGATTTGATCATGGTTATTGCAATACGGTTATTCATTTAAAATCAAAGAATAATTGTTGTTCTGTTTACATGAATAAAACCTTCGATGGTTATACACCCAATGAAAATAGTTTGTTGGATCTCGATCATAGTGATACACATATTCATAATATTGATGCCAAAAGATGCAAAGTTGATAATGATAGTGCAACTTATTTGTGGCACTGCCGTTTAGGTCATATCGGTGTAAAGCACGTGAAGAAAATCCATGCTGATGGGCTTTTGGAATCACTTGATTATGAATCAGTTGATGCTTGCGAACCATGCCTCATGGGTAAGATGACTAAAACTCCGTTCTCCGGAACAATGGAGCGAGCAACAGACTTGTTGGAAATAATACATACTGATGTATGTAGTCCGATGGGTGTTGAGCCTCGCGGCGGGTATCGTTATTTTTCTGACCTTCACAGATGATTTGAGCATATATGGGTATATCTACTTGAAGAAACATAAGTCTAAAACATTTGAAAAGTTCAAAGAATTTCAGAGTGAAGTGGAAAATCATCGTAACAAGAAAATAAAGTTTCTACGATCTGACCGTAGAGGAAAATATTTGAGTTACGAGTTTGGCCTTCAATTAAAACAATTTGGAATAGTTTCACAAACTCATGCCACCTGGAACACCACATCGTAATGGTGTGTCCGAACGTCATAATCGTACTTTATTTTGATATAGTGCAATCTATGATGACTCTTACCAATTTACCACTATCGTTTTGGGGTTATGCATTAGAGATAGCTGCATTCACATTAAAAAGGGCACCAGCTAAATCCGTTGAGACGACACCGTATGAACTGTGGTTTAGCAAGAAACCTAAGCTGTCGTTTCTTAAAGTTTGGGGTGGTGATGCTTATGTGAAAAAAATTCATCTTGATAAGCTCAAACCCAAGTCGGAGAAGTGCGTCTTCACAGGATACCCAAAAGTAACTGTTGGGTACACTTTCTATCACAGATCCGAAGGCAAGATATTTGTTGCTTAGAATGGATCCTTTCTAGAGAAGGAGTTTCTCTCAAGTGGGAGGAAAGTAGAACTTGATGAGGTAACTGTACCTGCTCCCTCATTGGAAAGTAGTTCATCACAGAAATCTGTTTTCGTGACTCCTACACCAATTAGTGAGGAAGCTAATGATGATGATCATGTAACTTTAGATCAAGTTACTACCGAACCTCGTAGGTCAACTAGAGTGAGATCCGCACCAGAGTGGTACGGTAATCCTATTCTGGAGGTCATGTTAATTGACCATGACGAACCTACAAACTATGTGGAAGCGATGATGAGCCCAGATTCCGCGAAATGGCTTGAGGCCATGAAATCTGAGATGGGATCCATGTATGAGAACAAAGTGTGGACTTTGGTTGACTTGCTCGATGATCGGCAAGCCATAGAAAATAAATGGATCTTCAAGAGGAAGACAGACGCTGATAGTAGTGTTACTATGTACAAAGCTAGACTTGTCGAAAAAGGTTTTGACAAAGTTCAAGGTATTGACTACGATGAGATTTTCTCACTCGTAGCGATGCTTAAGTCTGTCCGAATCATATTAGCAAATTACCACATTTTATGAAATCTGGCAAATGGATGTCAAAACTACATTCCTTAATGGATTTCGTAAAGAAGAGTTGTATATGATGCAACCAGAAGGTTTTGTCGATCCTAAAGGTGCTAACAAAGTGAGCAAGCTCCAGCGATCCATCTATGGACCGGTGCAAGCATCTCGGAGTTGGAATATATACTTTGATAAAGTGATCAAAGCATATGGTTTTATACAGACTTGCGGTGAAGCCTGTATTTACAAGAAAGTGAGTGGGATCACTACAACATTTCTGACCAGTATATGTGAATGACATATTGTTGATCAGAAATAATGTAGAATTTTCTAGAAAGCATAAAGGAGTGTTTGAAAAGAGTTTTTCAAAGAAAGACCTCGATGAAGCTGCTTACACATTGAGCATCAAGATCTATAGAGATAGATCAAGACGCTTGATAAATTTTTTCAATGAGTACATATCTTGACAAGATTTTGAAGTAGTTTAAAATGGAACAGTCAAAGAAGGAGTTCTTGCCTATGTTGCAAGGTGTGAAGTTGAGTAAAGTCTGAAAACCCGACCACGGCAGAAAATAGAAATAGAATGAAAAGTCATTCCCTATGCCTCAATCATAGGTTCTATAAAGTATGCTATGTTGTTTACCAGTCCTATTGTATACCTTAGCATTTTTCTGGCAAGGGAGTACAATGGTGATCTAGGAGTAGATCACTAGACAGCGGTCAAAATTATCCTTAGAGGACTAAGGAAATATTTCTAGATTATGGAGGTGTAAAAGAGTTCGTCGTAAAGAGTTACGTCGATGCAAGCTTTTACCATCGATCTAGATGACTCTAAGTCTCGATCTGGATACATATTGAAAGTTGGAGAAATTAGCTAGAGTAGCTCCGTGCAGAGCATTGTTGACATAGAAATTTGCAAAATACATACGGATCTGAATGTGGCAGACCCGTAGACTAAACTTCTCTCACAAGCAAAACATGATTACACCTTAGTACTCTTTGGGTGTTAATCACATAGCGATGTGAACTAGATTGTTGACTCTAGTAAACCCTTTGGGTGTTGGTCACATGACGATGTGAACTATGGGTGTTAATCACATGGTTATGTGAACTATTGGTGTTAAATCACATGGCGATGTGAACTAGATTATTGACTCTAGTGCAAGTGGGAGACTAAAGGAAATATGCCCTAGAGGCAATAATAAAGTTATTATTTATTTCCTTATTTCATGATAAATGTTTATTATTCATGCTAAAATTGTATTAACTGGAAACATAATACATGTGTGAATACATAGACAAACATAGTGTCACTAGTGTGCCTCTACTAGCTCGTTAATCAAAGATGGTTAAGTTTCCTAATGATAGACATGAGTTGTCATTTGATTAACGGGATCACATGATTAGGAGAATGATGTGATTGACTTGACCCATTCCGTTAGCTTAGCACTTGATCGTTTAGTTTGTTGCTATTGCTTTCTTCATGACTTATACATGTTCCTATGACTATGATATTATGCAACTCCCGGATACCGGAGGAACACTTTGTGTGCTACCAAACATCACAACGTAACTGGGTGATTATAAAGGTGCTCTACAGGTGTCTCCAATGGTACTTGTTGAGTTGGCATAGATTGAGATTAGGATTTGTCACTCCGATTGTCGGAGAGGTATCTCTGGGCCCTCTCAGTAATGCACATCACTATAAGCCTTGCAAGCAATGTGACTAATAAGTTAGTTGCAATATGATGCATTATGGAACGAGTAAAGAGACTTGCCAGTAACGAGATTGAACTAGGTATTGAGATACCGACGATCGAATCTCGGGAAAGTAACACTCCGATTGTCGGAAGGTACTCTATCGTGTGCGTAGGATTTTTTTTGAAATTACTACGTTCCCCAACATAGGAAGCATTCACAACACCAAATAAAATGAAGTGTCTAAACACATGGGTCAAGTGCAAGACAATCCAAGCATAATGTGCATGGGGTGTAGTGAATATAGTGTGACATGGGTAACCCACAAGTATAGGGGATCGCAATAGTTTTTGATAAGTAAGAGTGTCGAACCCAACGAGGAGCTAAAGGTAGAACAAATATTCCCTCAAGTTCTATCGACCATCGATACAACTCTACGCACGCTTGACGTTCGCTTTACCTAGAACAAGTATGAAAGTAGAAGTACTTTGTAGGTGTTTTTGGATAGGTTTGCAAGATAATAAAGAGTACGTAAATAAAAAGTAGGGGCTGTTTAGATAAAGATACAACTAAGTTAGTTTTAGTAGAGAGCTTTTTGTCATGAGAAAGTTATTTTTCCCTAGGCAATCGATAACTAGACCTGTAATCATTATTGCAATTTTATTTGAGGGAGAGGCATAAGCTAACATACTTTCTCTACTTGGATCATATGCACTTATGATTGGAACTCTAGCAAGCATCCGCAACTACTAAAGATCATTAAGGTAAAACCCAATCATAGCATTAAAGTATCAAGTCCTCTTTATCCCATAAGTAAACAACCTACTTACTCGTGTATGTGCTTCTGTCACTCACGCCACCCACCATAAGCAAATCATGAACATATTGCAAACCCTACAGCGGGAATCCCTCACACTTGCGCGACTCGGAGAGCACCATAGGACATCACCAATAATAAAACATGCAACTCAAACCAATCACGATCATCAAATAAACCATAGAACAAAACGGATCTACTCAAACATCATAGGATAGCCATACATCATTGGGAAATAATATATAGCGTTGAGCACCATGTTTAAGTAGAGATTACAGTGGGTAAAAGAGGGGTTACACCGCTGCATAGAGGGGGGAAGAGTTGGTATTGATGGCGGTGAAGTTGTTGGTGAAGATTGCGGTGATGATGATGGCCCCGGTGGTGTTCCGGCGCCACCGGAAGAGAAGGGGAGAGGGCCCCCTTCTTCTTCTTCTTCCTTGACCTCCTCCCTAGATGGGAGAAGGGTTTCCCCTCTGGTCCTTGGTCTCCATGGCATGGGAGGGGCGAGAGCCCCTCCGAGATTGGGTCGGTCTCTCTATCTCTCTCTGTTTCTGTGTTCTCAGATTCTTCCCTTTCACCGTTTCTTATATCCCCGGAGATCCGTAACTCCGATCGGGCTGAAATTTTAACATGATCTCTATCCGGATATTAGCTTTCTTGCGACGAAAGAAGGGCATCAACCGCCTTACGGGGTGGCCACGAGGGCCCAGGGCGTGCTTGCCCCCTGGGGCGGACCCCCTACCTCGTGGCCCCTTCGGGCATCGTCTCGCGTTGGTTTTTCTTCCCAAAAATCACATATATTCCGAAAAAAATCTCCGTCGGTTTTTATCCCGTTTGGACTCTGTTTTATATGGATACTGCGAAACAGAAAACATGCAACAAACAGGAACTGGCACTGGGCACTGGATCAATATGTTAGTCCCAAAAATAGTATAAAAAGTTGCCAAAAGTATATGAAAGTTGTAGAATATTGGCATGGAACAATAAAAAATAATAGATAGGATGGAGATGTATCAGCATCCCCAAGCTTAATTCCTGCTTGTCCTCGAGTAGGTAAATGATAAAAAAGATAATTTTTGATGTGGAATGC
Source organism: Triticum aestivum (assembly GCF_018294505.1). Classification (NCBI taxonomy): domain Eukaryota; kingdom Viridiplantae; phylum Streptophyta; class Magnoliopsida; order Poales; family Poaceae; genus Triticum; species Triticum aestivum. The sequence continues at coordinate 528,509,345 of NC_057797.1, forward strand.
TACCTAGCATAATCTTGATCACATATCTAATCATGGCATGAATATTAAGATACGAGTGATTCAAAGCAATAGTCTATCATTTGACATAAAAACAATAATACTTCAAGCCTACTAATAAAGCAATCATGTCTTTTCAAAATAACATGGCCGAAGAAAGTTATCCCTACAAAATCATATGGTCTGGCTATGCTCCATCTTCACCACACAAAATATTCAAATCATGCACAACCCCGATGACAAGCCAAGCAATTGTTTCATACTTTTGACGTTCTCAAACCTTTTCAACTTTCACGCAATACATGAGCATGAGCCATGGACATAACACTATAGGTGGAATAGAATGGTGGTTGTGGAGAAGACAAAAAGGAGAAGATAGTCTCACATCAACTAGGCGTATCAACGGGCTATGGAGATGCCCATCAATAGATATCAATGTGAGTGAGTAGGGATTTCCATGCAACGGATGCACTAAGAGCTATAAGTGTATGAAAGATCAAACTGAAACTAAGTGGGTGTGCATCCAACTTGCTTGCTCATGAAGACCTCGGGCATTTGAGGAGGCCCATCATCGGAATATACAAGCCAAGTTCTATAATGAAAATTCCCACTAGTATATGAAAGTGATAACTCAAGAGACTCTCTACATGAAGAACATGGTGCTACTCTGAAGCACAAGCGTGCTAAAAGGATAGTAACATTGCCCCTTCTCTCTTTTCTCTCATTTGTTTATATTTTTCTCTTTTTTTTCTTTTTTGGTGGGCTTCTTTGGCCTCTTTTTATCTTTTTTGTGGGCTTCTTTGGCCTCTTTTATTTTATTTTTTTAGTCCGGAGTCTCATCCCGACTTGTGGGGGAATCATAGTCTCCATCATCCTTTCCCCACTAGGGCAATGCTCTAATAATGATGATCATCACACTTTTATTTACTTACAACTCAATATTACAACTCGATACTAGAACAAAGATATGACTCTATATGAATGCCTCCGGCGGTGTACCGGGATGTGCAATGATCTAGCGTAGCAATGATATCAAAAAACAGACAAGCCATGAAAACATCATGCTAGCTATCTTACGATCATGCAAAGCAATATGACAATAAATGCTCAAGTCATGTATATGATGATGATGGAAGTTTCATGGCAATATATCTCGGAATGGCTATGGAAATGCCATGATAGGTAGGTATGGTGGCTGTTTTGAGGAAGGTATATGGTGGGTTTAAGGTACCGGCGAAAGTTGCGCGATACTAGAGAGGCTAGCAATGATGGAAGGGTGAGAGTGCGTATAATCCATGGACTCAACATTAGTCATAAAGAACTCACATACTTATTGCAAAATTTTATTAGCTATCGAAACAAAGTACTACGCGCATGCTCCTGATACGTCCATTTTGCATCATGCTTTTATATCGATATTTATTGCATTATGGACTGTTATTTCACTTTATGTCACAATACTTATGGCTATTCTCTCTTATTTTACAAGGTTTACATGAAGAGGGAGAATGCCGGTAGCTGGAATTCTGGGCTGGAAAAGGAGCAAATATTAGAGACCTATTCTGCGCAACTCCAAAAGTCCTGAAACTCCACGGAACATCTTAAAATAAATAAAGAAAAATCCTCGCCAAAGATGAAGGCCAGGGGGCCCACACCCTGCTCACGAGGGTGGGGGCGCCCCCCTAGGGCGCGCCCCCTACCTCGTGGGCCCCCTGGTGGCTCTCCGACGTCCATCTTCTCCTATATGAAGTCTTTCGATGAGAAAAAAATAGAAGGAACTTTTCGGGACGAGACTCCGCCGCCACGAGGCGGAACCTTGGCGGAACCAATCTAGAGCTCCGGCAGAGCTGTTCTGCCGGGGATACTTCCCTCCGGGAGGGGGAAATCATCACCATCGTCATCACCAACGCTCCTCTCATCGGGAGAGGGCAATCTCCATCAACATCTTCACCAGCACCATCTCATCTCCAAACCCTAGTTCATCTCTTGTATCCAATTCTTGTCTCAAAGTCCGGGATTGGTGCTAGTAGGTTGCTAGTAGTGTTGATTACTCCTTGTAGTTGATGCTAGTTGGTTTATTTGGTGGAAGATCATATGTTCAGATCCTATATGCATATTATTACCCCTCTGATTATGAACATGAATATGCTTTGTGAGTAATTACGTTTGTTCCTGAGGACAAGGGAGAAGTCTTGCTATTAGTAGTCATGTGAATTTGGTATTCGTTTGATATTTTGATAAGATGTATGTTGTCTAGCCTCTAGTGGTGTTATGTGAACGTCGACTACATAACACTTCACCATTATTTGGGCCTAGAGGAAGGCATTGGGAAGTAATAAGTAGATGATGGGTTGCTAGAGTGACAGAAGCTTAAACCCTAGTTTATGCGTTGCTTCGTAAGGGGCTGATTTGGATCCACATGTTTCATGCTATGGTTAGGTTTACCTTAATACTTTTGTTGTAGTTGCGGATGCTTGCAATAGAGGTTAATCATAAGTGGGATGCTTGTTCAAGTAAGAACAGCACCCAAGCACCGGTCCACCCACATATCAAATTATCAAAGTATCGAACGCGAATCATATGAACGTGATGAAAACTAGCTTGACGATATTCCCATGTGTCCTCGGGAGCGCTTTTCCTATTATAAGAGTTTGTTCCGGCTTGTCCTTTGCTACAAAAGGATTGGGCCACCTTGCTGCACTTTATTTACTTTTGTTACTTGTTGCTCGTTACAATTTATCTTATCACAAAACTATCTGTTACCACTTATTTCAGTACTTGCAGAGAATACCTTGCTGAAAACCGCTTATCATTTCCTTCTGCTCCTCGTTGGGTTCGACACTCTTACTTATCGAAAGGACTACGATAGATCCCCTATACTTGTGGGTCATCAAGACTCTTTTCTGGCGCCGTTGCCGGGGAGTGTAGCGCCTTTGGTAGGTGGAATTTGGTAAGGAAAAATTTATATAGTGTGCTGAAATTTACTGTCACTTGTTACTATGGAAAGTAATTCTCTGAGGGGCTTGTTCGGGGTATCTTCACCCCGTCCAGTAGAGCAAAGAGTTGCTCCTCAACCTACTGAACCTATTGAAAATGAAACTCCTTTTGAATTTCCTTCGGGTATGATGGAAAAACTGCTAGCTAACCCTTTTACAGGAGATGGAACAAAGCATCCTGATGAGCACTTAATATATGTGGATGAAGTTTGTGGATTATTTAAGCTTGCAGGTATACCCGATGATGTTGCTAAGAAGAAGGTCTTCCCTTTATCTTTGAAGGGAGACGCATTGATATGGTATAGGCTATGTGATGATATGAGATCATGGGACTATAAAAGATTGAAGTTGGAATTTCATCAAAAGTATTACCCTATGCATCTTGTTCATCGTGATCGCAATTATATATATAATTTCTGGCCTCGCGAAGGAGAAAGCATCGCTCAAGCTTGGGGGAGGCTTAAATCAATGTTATATTCATGCCCCAATCATGAGCTCTCGAGAGAAATAATTATGCAAAGTTTTTATGCTCGGCTTTCTGATAACAATCGCACCATGCTCGATACTTCTTGTGCTGGCTCTTTTATGATGAAGACTATTGAATTCAGATGGAATTTATTGGATAGAATTAAACGCAACTCTGAAGATTGGGACCTCGACGAAGGTAAGGAGTCAGGTATGACACCTAAGTTTGATTGTGTTAAATCTTTTATGGACACCGATATTTTCCGTAAGTTTAGCACTAAATATGGACTTGACTCTGAGATAGTAGCTTCTTTCTGTGAATCTTTTGCTACTTATGTTGATCTCCCTAAGGAGAAGTGGTTTAAATATCATCCTCCCATAGAAGTAAAAGTAGCTGCACCTATTAAAGTTGAAGAAAAGACTGTCACTTATAATGATCCTATTGTTCCTACTTCTTATGTTGAGAAACCACCTTTCCCTGTTAGAATAAAGGATCATGCTAAAGCTTCAACTGTTGTTCGTAAAAGCAATATTAGAACTTATACACCTCCTGAGCAAGTTAAAGTAGAACCTAATATTGCTATTGTTAAAGATCTCTTGTCTGATAATATTGATGGGCATGTTATTCAGTTCGAAGGTGAAACTGCTAGAATTGCTAAACCTTGTGCTAAAGATAAACATAGACCTGTGGTAGGCGTGCCTGTTATTTCTGTTAAAATAGGAGATCATTGTTATCATGGCTTATGTGATATGGGTGCTAGTGCTAGTGTTATACCGCATACTTTATACGAAGAAATTAAGAATGAAATTGCACCTGCTGAGTTAGAAGGTATTGATGTCACAATTAAACTTGCCAATAGAGATACTATTTCACCAATTGGAATTGTTAGAGATGTTGAAGTCTTGTGTCGGAAAACTAAATATCCTGCTGATTTTCTTGTTCTTACTTCTCCGCAAGATAGCTTTTGTCCCATTATATTTGGTAGACCCTTCTTAAATACTGTCAATGCTACCATAGATTGCACAAAGAATGTTGTTACTATTGGCTTGGATGATATGGTTCATGAGTTTAATTTCTCTAAATTTAGTAAACAACATCGTGAGGAAGAATTACCTAGTAAGGATGAAATTATTGGTCTTGCTTCTATTGCCGTACCTCCTAGTGATCCTTTAGAACACTATTTGCTAGACCATGAAAATGATATGTTCATGAATGAAAGAAGGGAAATAGATGAAGTATTCTTTAAACAGGAACCTATTCTGCAACACAATTTGCCTGTTGAAATTTTAGGGGATCCTCCTCCACCCAAGGGTGATCCCGTGTTTGAGCTTAAACCTTTGCCTGATAATCTTAAATATGCTTATCTTGATGAAAAGAAGATATATCCTGTTATTATTAGTGCTAACCTTTCAGAGCATGAAGAAGAAAGATTATTGAAAACTCTGAAGAAGCATCGTGCTGCTATTGGATATACTCTTGATGATCTTAAGGGCATTAGTCCCACTCTATGTCAACATAAAATAAATTTGGAAGCAGATGCCAAACCAGTTCGTGATCCTCAACGACGTCTGAATCCTAAAATGAAAGAAGTGGTAAGAAAAGAAATACTAAAGCTTCTGGAGGCAGGTATAATCTATCCCGTTGCTGATAGTGAGTGGGTAAGTCCTGTCCATTGTGTCCCTAAGAAGGGAGGTATTACTGTTGTTCCTAATGATAAAGATGAATTGATTCCACAAAGAATTATCACAGGTTATAGGATGGTAATTGATTTCCGCAAATTAAATAAAGCTACTAAGAAAGATCATTACCCCTTACCTTTTATTGATCAAATGCTAGAAAGATTATGCAAACATACACACTATTGCTTTCTAGATGGTTATTCTGGTTTCTCTCAAATACCTGTGTCGGCTAGAGATCAATCAAAGACTACTTTTACATGCCCTTTTGGTACTTTTGCTTATAGACGTATGCCTTTTGGTTTATGTAATGCACCTGCTACCTTTCAAAGATGCATGATGGCTATATTCTCTGACTTTTGTGAAAAGATTTGTGAGGTTTTCATGGACGATTTTTCCGTCTATGGTTCCTCTTTTGATGATTGCTTGAGCAATCTTGATCGAGTTTTGCAGAGATGTGAAGAAACTAATCTTGTCTTGAATTGGGAAAAGTGCCACTTTATGGTTAATGAAGGTATTGTCTTGGGGCACAAAGTTTCTGAAAGAGGTATTGAAGTTGATAAAGCCAAGGTTGATGCTATTGAAAAGATGCCATGTCCCAAGGACATCAAAGGTATAAGAAGTTTCCTTGGTCACGCCGGATTTTACAGGAGGTTCATTAAGGACTTCTCAAAAATTTCTCGGCCTCTGACTAATTTATTGCAAAAAGATATACCATTTGTCTTTGATGATGATTGTGTAGAAGCATTTGAAATACTTAAGAAAGCATTAGTCTCTGCACCTGTTGTTCAGCCACCTGATTGGAATTTACCCTTTGAAATTATGTGTGATGCTAGTGATTATGCTGTAGGTGCTGTTCTAGGGCAAAGAGTTGATAAGAAATTAAATGTTATTCATTATGCTAGTAAGACTCTAGACAATGCTCAAAGAAATTATGCTACTACTGAAAAAGAGCTTTTAGCAGTTGTATTTGCTTGTGATAAGTTCAGATCTTATATTGTTGATTCTAAAGTAACTATTCAAACTGATCATGCTGCTATTAAATACCTTATGGAAAAGAAAGATGCTAAACCTAGACTTATTAGATGGGTTCTCTTGCTACAAGAATTTGATTTGCATATTGTTGATAGAAAGGGAGCTGAGAACCCCGTTGCAGACAACTTGTCTAGGTTAGAAAATATTCTTGATGACCCACTACCTATTAATGATAGCTTTCCTGATGAACAATTAAATGTTATAAGTACTTCTCGTAGTACTCCATGGTATGCTGATTATGCTAATTATATTGTTGCTAAGTTTATACCACCTAGCTTCACATACCAGCAAAAGAAAAAGTTTTTCTATGATTTGAGACATTACTTTTGGGATGACCCACATCTTTATAAAGAAGGAGTAGATGGTGTTATTAGACGTTGTGTACCTGAGCATGAACAGGAACAGATCCTACGCAAGTGTCATTCCGAGGCTTATGGAGGACACCACGCTGGAGATAGAACTGCACATAAGGTATTGCAATCTGGTTTTTATTGGCCTACTCTCTTCAAGGATGCCCGTAAGTTTGTCTTGTCTTGTGATGAATGTCAAAGAATTGGTAATATTAGTAGACGTCAAGAAATGCCTATGAATTATTCACTTGTTATTGAACCATTTGATGTTTGGGGCTTTGATTATATGGGACCTTTTCCTGCCTCTAATGGATACACACATATTTTAGTTGCTGTTGATTACGTTACTAAGTGGGTAGAAGCTATTCCAACTAGTAGTGCTGATCATAACACTTCTATTAAAATGCTTAAGGAAGTTATTTTCCCGAGGTTTGGAGTCCCTAGATATTTAATGACTGATGGTGGTTCACACTTTATTCATGGTGCTTTCCGTAAAATGCTTGCTAAATATGATGTTAATCATAGAATTGCATCTCCTTATCACCCACAGTCTAGTGGTCAAGTAGAGTTGAGCAATAGAGAGCTCAAATTAATTTTGCAAAAGACTGTTAATAGGTCTAGAAAGAATTGGTCCAAGAAACTTGATGATGCATTATGGGCTTATAGAACTGCATATAAAAATCCTATGGGTATGTCTCCGTATAAAATGGTTTATGGAAAAGCATGTCACTTACCTCTCGAACTAGAACATAAGGCATATTGGGCTATTAAAGAGCTCAACTATGATTTTAAACTTGCCGGTGAGAAGAGGTTATTTGATATTAGCTCACTTGATGAATGGAGAACCCAAGCTTATGAAAATGCCAAGTTGTTTAAAGAAAAAGTTAAAAGATGGCATGACAAAAGGATACAAAAGCGTGAGTTTAATGTAGGTGATTATGTATTGCTATACAACTCTCGTTTAAGATTTTTTGCAGGAAAACTTCTCTCTAAATGGGAAGGCCCCTATGTTATCGAAGAGGTCTATCGTTCCGGTGCCATAAAAATCAACAACTTCGAGGGCACAAATCCGAAGGTGGTAAACGGTCAAAGAATTAAACATTATATCTCAGGTAATCCCATAAATGTTGAAACCAATATTATTGAAACCGTAACCCCGGAGGAATACATAAGGGACACTTTCCGGAACGTTTCAGACTCCGAAAAGGAATAGGTATGTGGTACGGTAAGTAAACCGACTCCAAAACAATTTTTAAGGCAATATTTCTCCGTTTTGGAATATTTAGAAAAATAGAAAAATAAGTAGCAGTCCGGGAAGGACACGAGGGCCCCACGAGGGTGGTGGGCGCGCCCTACCCCCTGGGCGCGCCCCCTACCTCGTGAGCACCTCGTGTGCCTTCCGGACTCCGTTTTCTTGCACGATACGTATTTTGGTCGGTAAAAATTCATTATATATCTCCCGAAGGTTTTGACTCCCGTATCACGCAATTATTCTCTGTTCTTGTTTCGAGCTGTTTTTCTGACAGATCTAGATTATCATGACGTCCCCAAGTGCTTCCAAGGACAAGTTCTTCGAGAAGGTCATCAACCCTTACCTCGCGGAGGTGCTGCGACACCCTCAAACCATTGAGATGCGTGATGGGTTGTTGCACATCCGCGATGTTGAGGGACCAAAGGGAACCGGAAGCGTGGAGACGAGGCTCGAAGCAATGGAGCAACAAGTTTTCAAGTGCCAGGGGATGGTGGAGCGTGGAATCAACGCTAGCCACACGATGCTCGCGGAGTTCACTAACAACTACAAGCCGGATGCCAAGAACACCGAGGAGGCCATCTTCAAGCTATATGAGAAGATCGAGCACCTCCAAGCCCAAATCTATGACCTGCAAAACCAAAACTGTGAGTATGAATATAGATTCAAAAGAATGAGTTTGGCTGCAGATTCGAGGATTCCGGAGACTCGATCATCCTTCTATGATGGTGAACCTATGCCTTGGAAGATGGATGACAAGCCTGCATCATCAACAACACCTCCACCTTCTTCACCAACCAAGGAGATATAATCACATGGGTATGGGCACTCCCCTTGGCAACTGCCAAGCTTGGGGGAGGTGCCCCGGTATCGTATCACAATCACAACTCCTATCTTTACCGTTTTTCTTAGTTCGATCCTATTAGTAGTATCTTGATCTAGTAGAATAAAGTTTATGGCATGATCTAGTTTTGAGTTTTGCTTTATGATCTCTCTTTGTAATCGAGTCCGTGAGCTATATATAATAAAGATTAGTGTTGAGTCAAGGGCTTGATTATTTTGCCATGATCTTGGGTGAATAAAAGAAAAGAGAAAAAGAATAAAAAGAAACAAAAAGTTCATATTGATCTTATTGAGAGTAATGACTTCACATAGAAAGAGTATGATGATTAAAAGTTGTTGGGAGTTGGCAGACATAGCTTTGGTCATTGTTGCAATTAATAGGAAGTAATAAGGAAAGAGAGGTTTCACATATAGATATATTATCATTGACATCTTTTATGATTGGGAGCACTCATTAAAATATGACATGCTAAAGAGTTGATGTTGGACAAGGAAGACAACGTAATGAGTTATGTCTTTCTTATATCTGAGATAAAGTATGTTGTCATGGATCCTCTAACTTGTTGAGCTTGCCTTTCCCCCTCATGCTAGCCAAATTCTCAGCACCAAGTAGAAATACTACTTGTGCTTCCAAATACCCTTAAACCAGTTTTGCCATGAGAGTCCACCATATCTACCTATGGATTGAGTAAGATCCTTCAAGTAAGTTGTCATCGGTGCAAAGCAATAAAAATTGCTCTAAATATGTATGATTGATTGGTGTGGGAGAAATAAGCTTTATACGATCTTGTGATGTGGAAGTAATAAAAGCGACGGACTGCATAATAAAGGTTCATATCACAAGGGGCAATATAAAGTGACGTTCTTTCGCATTGAGATTTTATGCATCCAACCATAAAAGCGCATGGCAACCTCTGCTTCCCTCTGCGAAGGGCCTATCCTTTATTATTATCTTCTACCTTATGCAAGAGTCATGGTGATCTTCACCTTTTCTTTTTCATTTTATCCTTTGGCAAGCTCAGCATGTTGGAAAGAACATGATATATATATATCTAATTGGATGTAGGGGAGCATGAACCATTATTGTTGACATTACCCTTGAGGTAAAAGGTTGTGGGGCAAAACTATAAGCCCCTATCTTTCTCTGTGTCCGATTAAAACTCCGTAACCACAAGTATTGCGTGAGTGTTAGCAATTATGGAGGACTAAATGATAGTTGAGTATGTGGACTTGCTTTTTAGCTCTGACATAGACTCTTTCCGATGTTATGATAAATTGCAATTGCTTCAATGACTGAGATTATAGTTTGTCGGAGCCCAATAAGGTTTATGATTTATACTTTTGCATTGTGAATAGATCATCACTTGAACATAAGTAATCATATGACAAAATCTATATATGTTGCTGTTATGAGAATAATCATGATGCCTTCATGTCCGTATTTTATTTTTATCGACGCCTCTACCTCTAAACATGAGGACATATTTATTGTTATCGGCTTTTCGCTTGAGGACAAGCGAGGTCTAAGCTTGGGGGAGTTGATACGTCCATTTTGCATCATGCTTTTATATCGATATTTATTGCATTATGGACTGTTATTTCACTTTATGTCACAATACTTATGGCTATTCTCTCTTATTTTACAAGGTTTACATAAGGAGGGAGAATGCCGGCAGCTGGAATTCTGGGCTGGAAAAGGAGCAAATATTAGAGACCTATTCTGCGCAACTCCAAAAGTCCTGAAACTCCACGGAACATCTTAAAATAAATAAAGAAAAATCCTCGCCAAAGATGAAGGCCAGGGGGCCCACACCCTGCTCACGAGGGTGGGGGCGCCCCCCTAGGGCGCGCCCCCTACCTCGTGGGCCCCCTGGTGGCTCTCCGACGTCCATCTTCTCCTATATGAAGTCTTTCGATGAGAAAAAAATAAGAAGGAACTTTTCGGGACGAGACTCCGCCGCCACGAGGCGGAACCTTGGCGGAACCAATCTAGAGCTCCGGCAGAGCTGTTCTGCCGGGGATACTTCCCTCCGGGAGGGGGAAATCATCACCATCGTCATCACCAACGCTCCTCTCATCGGGAGAGGGCAATCTCCATCAACATCTTCACCAGCACCATCTCATCTCCAAACCCTAGTTCATCTCTTGTATCCAATTCTTGTCTCAAAGTCCGGGATTGGTGCTAGTAGGTTGCTAGTAGTGTTGATTACTCCTTGTAGTTGATGCTAGTTGGTTTATTTGGTGGAAGATCATATGTTCAGATCCTATATGCATATTATTACCCCTCTGATTATGAACATGAATATGCTTTGTGAGTAATTACGTTTGTTCCTGAGGACAAGGGAGAAGTCTTGCTATTAGTAGTCATGTGAATTTGGTATTCGTTTGATATTTTGATAAGATGTATGTTGTCTAGCCTCTAGTGGTGTTATGTGAACGTCGACTACATAACACTTCACCATTATTTGGGCCTAGAGGAAGGCATTGGGAAGTAATAAGTAGATGATGGGTTGCTAGAGTGACAGAAGCTTAAACCCTAGTTTATGCGTTGCTTCGTAAGGGGCTGATTTGGATCCACATGTTTCATGCTATGGTTAGGTTTACCTTAATACTTTTGTTGTAGTTGCGGATGCTTGCAATAGAGGTTAATCATAAGTGGGATGCTTGTTCAAGTAAGAACAGCACCCAAGCACCGGTCCACCCACATATCAAATTATCAAAGTATCGAACGCGAATCATATGAACGTGATGAAAACTAGCTTGACGATATTCCCATGTGTCCTCGGGAGCGCTTTTCCTATTATAAGAGTTTGTTCCGGCTTGTCCTTTGCTACAAAAAGGATTGGGCCACCTTGCTGCACTTTATTTACTTTTGTTACTTGTTGCTCGTTACAATTTATCTTATCACAAAACTATCTGTTACCACTTATTTCAGTACTTGCAGAGAATACCTTGCTGAAAACCGCTTATCATTTCCTTTTGCTCCTCGTTGGGTCGACACTCTTACTTATCAAAAGGACTACGATAGATCCCCTATACTTGTGGGTCATCAGCTCCCAGGGGGATAGATTGGTAGGAAAAGACCATCGCTCATCCCCGACCACCACTCATAAGGAAGACAATCAATAAATAAATCATGCTCTGACTTCATCACATAACGGTTCACCATACGTGCATGCTACGGGAATCACAAACCTCAACACAAGTATTTCTACTAATCCACAACTACCCACTAGCATGACTCTAATATCACCATCTTTATATCGCAAAACTATTGCAAGGAATCAAACATATCATATTCAGTGATCTACAAGTTTTATGTAGGATTTTATGACTAACCATGTGAATGACCAGTTCCTGTCATCTCTCTAAATAGATATAAGTGAAGCAAGATAGTTTAATTCTTTCTACAAAATATATGCCCGCGCTCTAACAAATATAAGTGAAGCAAAAGTGCATTCTACAAACTGCGGTTTTCTATGTAAAGAGAAACAGGCAATCCAAACTTCAAATGATATAAGCGAAGCACATGAAGCATTCTATAAAGCCATACTCAAAAGATATAAGTGAAATGCATAGAGCATTCTATAAATCAACCAAGGACTATCTCATACCAGCATGGTGCATAAAAGAAAAATGAAAACTAAATGCAAAAGATGCTCCAAGATCTGCACATATCGCAAGAACGAAACGAATCCGAAAACATACCGATACTTGTTGAAGAAAGAGGGGATGCCTTCCGGGGCATCCCCAAGCTTAGACGCTTGAGTCTCCTTGAACATTTACTTCGAGTGCCTCGGGCATCCCCAAGCTTGAGCTCTTGCCTATCTTCCTTCTTCTCATATCGAGACCTTCTCGATCATCGAACACTTCATCCACACAAAACTTCAACAGAAAACTCGGTAAGATCCGTTAGTATAATAAAGCAAATAAATACTCTAAGTACTGTTGCAAACCAATTCATCTTTTTTTGCATTGTAGCTACTGTAATATAACTTTCCCATGGCTTAATCCACTGATATAAATCGATAGTTTCATCAAAACAAGCAAACTATGCATCAAAAACAGAATCTGTCTAAAACAGAATAGTCTGTAATAATCTAAAAATTCACCATACCCCTGGTACTCCAAAAATTCTACCAAAATTAGGAAAAATAAACAATTTGCATAGAAAGAAAGTGCAAAAATAATCAGAACCATTTGACGTTCCAGTAAAAAAAAATGAAAAATCGCGCACTACAGCCAAAGTTTCTGTCCTGCACCGTGCAAACCAACAAGAAAAGTAAACATCCTAAAGGCAAACCTTGGCACATTATTTTTATTTTTTAAACTTTATAAAAGCACACAACAGAAATAAATGACTCTCTAAAACTTCTGGGTTGTCTCCCTGGCAGCGCTTTCTTTAAAGCCATTAAGCTAGGCATATAGTGCTCAAGTAATGGATCCACCTAGATCCCAAGGTATATCAAAGCCAATTTTAATTAACAATTATTTGTAATTTAGTAGTGAGCACAAAGTAACATATATCACGCAACAATGAAGTCTAACACCTCCTGCAATATTTTCATAGTCAAAAAACAACAACAAAGTCTAACTCTCTTCCTATGCATCGGCATGTCATAAAAGAACATTTCATGCACACATAGTAAAGGCCAATGCATAGTATAAATAGTTTCTTGCAATTTTATTGTATTGGAAACATAGAGAGGTGGAGATATAGTTCCTCTCTCATAATAATTGCAAGTAGGAGCAGCAAGCACATGCATATTATATTCATCAAAATCATCATGTGTAATAGTAAAACGCAACCCATCAATATAATCCTTAATAAGTGCAAACTTCTCCGATATAGTGTAGTCGGGAGAATTCAAAAAGATAATAGGACTATCATGCGTGGGTGCAATAGCAAAAATTTCATGTTTAACATAAGGAACTATAGCAAGTTCATCTCCATAAGCATAATTCATATTGGAATCTTGGCCACAAGCATAGCAAGCGTCATCAAAAAGGGATATTTCAAAAGAATCAACGGGATCATAACAATCATCATAGCATTCATCCTTCGGCAAGCACGAAGGGCATTTAAACAATGTATGAGTTGAAGAGTTACTCTCATTAGAAGGTGGGAACATGTAGCTAATCCGCTCTTCCTCCTTTTTTTCTTCGCTCTCCTGCTCATCTTTTTCATCCAATGAGCTCACAGTTTCATCAATTTCTTCTTCCATAGACTCCTGCAAAATATTAGTCTCTTCTTGGATAGCGGAGTAATCCTCCATATATGGTTCAACATAGGCATTAGAAGCATAATTATCATAGCAATATTTAAGTATGGCAAAATTTTCAGATTTGTAAAGAGTAGCGCATACTTTTCAATCAAAGAAGCAATTTCATAAGCACCCTTAAAAGCAACAAATTCTTCAATTTGTTGAACATCATAGTAACTATAAAAACCTTTAGCATACGAAGATACGCTTCCATTATCACTAAACAAATATTGGTAGGGAAGGTGTTTCTTAGGGTCTTCAGAACAACAAGTATAATCATATATTTCGCATAAATTCCAAGCATAGCATTGCAAGCGATGAATTTGATCCAGTAAAAGTTTCCCTTTTTCAGATATACGGTGTCACACATAACAAGCATGCTCATCTAAAGATTTGCCCTCAACTAAGCTAGTTGGGGTTTCAACACGAGCACATAGGGATCGAAGATGATCCAAGTAATAAGCTTCAGGAGTGTGATAGATTTTGAGTGGTTCTTCAACCATTGGTTCAGTAGGTACAACTAATTTTTTGGTATTTTGCGTTTCCTACCCATAACTAAAGATAGAAAAGAATTAAGAACAACAAATAAAAATTACTTAGTGATAAAGCAAACAAGCACACACAAGAATATTCACCCCACGCTATGACTCCCCGGCAAAGGCGCCAGAAAAAGGTCTTGATAACCCACCAGTATAGGGGATCGCAATAGTTTTTGATAAGTAAGAGTGTCAAACCCAACGAGGAGCTAAAGGTAGAACAAATATTCCCTCAAGTTCTATCGACCACTGATACAACTCTACGCACGCTTGACGTTCGCTTTACCTAGAACAAGTACGAAACTAGAAGTACTTTGTAGGTGTTTTTGGATAGGTTTGCAAGATAATAAAGAGTAGTAATAAAAAGTAGGGGCTGTTTAGATAAAGACACAACTAAGTTAGTTTTAGTAGAGAGCTTTTTGTCACAAGAAAGTTATTTGTCCCTAGGCAATCGATAACTAGACCGGTAATCATTATTGCAATTTTATTTGAGGGAGAGGCATAAGCTAACATACTTTCTCTACTTGGATCATATGCACTTATGATTGGAACTCTAGCAAGCATCCGCAACTACTAAAGATCATTAAGGTAAAACCCAACCATAGCATTAAAGTATCAAGTCCTCTTTATCCCATAAGTAAACAACCTACTTACTCGGGTCTGTGCTTTTGTCACTCACGCCACCCACCATAAGCAAATCATGAACATATTGCAAACCCTACAGTAGGAATCCCTCATGCTTGCGTGACACAGAGAGCACCATAGGACAACACCAATAATAAAACATGCAACTCAAACCAATCACGATCATCAAATAAACCATAGGACAAAACGGATCTACTCAAACATCATAGGATAGCCATACATCATTGGGAAATTATATATAGCGTTGAGCACCATGTTTAAGTAGAGATTACAGCGGATAAAATAGGGGTTAGACCGCTGCATAGAGGGGGGAAGAGTTGGTGATTATGGCGGTGAAGTTGTTGGTGAAGATTGCGGTGATGATGATGGCCCCGGCGGTGTTCCGGCGCCACCGGGAGAGAAGGGGAGAGGGATCCCTTCTTCTTCTTTTCCTTGACCTCCTCCCTAGATGGGAGAAGGGTTTACCCTCTGGTCCTTGGTCTCCATGGCATGGGAGGGGCGTGAGCCCCTCCGAGATTGGATCGGTCTCTCTGTCTCTCTCTGTTTCTGCGTTCTCAGATTCTTCCCTTTCATCGTTTCTTATATTCCCGGAGATCCGTAACTCCGATTGGGCTGAAATTTTAACATGATCTCTATCCGGATATTAGCTTTCTTGCAGCGAAAAAGGGCATCAACCGCCTTACGGGGTGGCCACGAGGGCCCAGGGCGCGCCTGCCCCCCTGGGGTGCGCCCCCTGCCTCGTGGCCCCCTCGGGCATCATCTCGCGTTGGTTTTTCTTCCCAAAAATCACATATATTCCAAAAAAATCTCCGTCAGTTTTTATCCCATTTGGACTCCATTTACTGCGAAACAAAAAACATGCAACAAACAGGAACCGGCACTGGGCACTGGATCAATATGTTAGTCCCAAAAATAGTATAAAAAGTTGCCAAAAGTATATGAAAATTGTAGAATATTGGCATGGAACAATAAAAAATTATAGATACGACAGAGACGTATCAGGCACTCAACACAATAGAAAGAGTAATTGTTCATCATGTGTGAGGCAATGAAGGCAAGCATGTAGCAATCGATGGGACATGGCATATGTGAAGAAATGACATTGTTGCAACCAAACATGTGATAGGAGCAAGTAATCCAAGAATTGGATGCAACACACAAGGCATATATATATCATGATGCATGGAGCGGTGAAAATGACAAGTCGAAGCAAGGTCTCTAACATGTGTGCAATCAAGTGGTCCAAGGTGAATAATAAGTCTCATGGTGCAAGCAACACAAGTAGTATGATCCGCAATATCCATGCTCAAGAAAGATGTCACCTTGAAGGCGTGTCCTTGTGCATTCTTCACAATGCCGAAGTGGTAGGAAAGGTGTTGGAAGAGCGAGTCGTGGTCGAATGTATGAGGCTCGCTCTCAAGAGCTCGAATGGTCAACTCATGTGAAGCGAAAGTCGACACAAGGTCCAAGTATCCTACACATGCACAAAAGAAAGCAAAGAATGCATGCGCATGGTAGATAAACACATCATCCATCATGATGATTCTCTTCTCTTGCACATAACCATTAGAAGCACAAGTGTATGAATAATATGATGCAACAATGGCAATATTCATGGCACGAGGTATATGGTGCAAAGAGGTAGGACAAGCATGCTTCACAAGGAATATGTCAAAATCTCCAAATATAGGCGAGAATGCTATGGGGGCAATCTCATGAGCAAGATTAGAATCATTGTTGCACTCAATACATGGCAAATTGTCTAACATGAGAGAAGCAACACATGGAGATATATGACAAGAAGCAATAACAATCATGTGCAAGGCATGCAGATGGTTGTCATCAACCGCATGAAATGAGAAAGTATGAATCATTGGTGATGCAACAAGGCAAGCAATCATAGGAATCTAGTCGTGCAAGCTAGTAGTGCGAAGATGCAACATACTAGAGGAAATCATGGCAATCATGTCATGTGAGCAAATAATAGTCATAGGCAATGTACATGACTTATTGCAAGCACGAACACAAAGCAAGATGAAAGTATCATCATAGGCATGGGGTACAAAGCAAACATGGCAATAGCAAGCAATATCTCCACCAAGCTTGCAAATACACATACAAGTAGTAGAATCAATCATCATGTGTAATGCAAAGCATGGGTCACAAATGCATGGCAAAAGCATAGGAATGAGCATATCATGCAAAGTGAACATGGCAAGATGGGACAAGGATATATAATGGAAAATAACCCATAGCCAAGTGAGGGTCATGTAGAAGAAATGCGTGAAGTCTTTGTGCGAAGAGAGCAGTGGGAAAGACAATCCATGGAATCCCAAGTCATCATTGCTCTCTAGAGCTCGTTTTGTCAACTCGTGGGATTGCGAGGTTGAAAAGAATTCATGGGTACCTACACAAAAGAGACACAAACGAAAGATATTGTGTGTGTGGTAAATGTACACATCATCCATCATGATGTGTATGTGCACGTGAGAATAGCACAAGATAAGCATCGCTCAAAGAAATTTGATGCATGGTATAAGAACATGTCATCCATCATGAAAGAATAGTTATTGTGTATAACACGATGGGGATGCAAATTGAGCATACAAGTATAAGGATCATGCAATGGATGGGAGTGATCACAATATCATAAAATGTATGAGGAAACTATGGGGGTCTCCTCATGTGCAATATTTGAAACATCATACGGAGAAAATGGACAACATCCAAAACAATGCATATTCGAAGCTAGGTGGTTATGGCATGGCATATGAGATAAATGATGCAAAGGTAGCATGCCAATATCATCACAAGAGAAACAAATGCCAATAACCATAGGCTTGTCATCTATGCCATATGTGCAAATTGGGTTTATTTTAATAGCATATGCATAGTCACTATGAAGAGATTGCAAAAATGACATATGATTGATCTCATGCATAGAATATGACAAGTCAAGCGGATTGTCAAACATGATGTGACCTAGAGAATTGTCACAAGAAATCCTATGTAACATGGCATCACAACTAATAGACTCCACATGGCAATCATCATACTCATCATAAATGGGTAAATCATCGCATGGGGAAATCATACTAGCATGAAGCATGTCAATAGGGGGATCAACATCATGCAAGCAATCAATGTCAAGAATGTCCACTAGTGGGACTATATCATCACCTTCACCTATGTTACCTTTGTAATTCCACTCATGTGATGTAGGTGAGGTGGGAAAGACCAAATGGTGGTCAAGATCATCATCTTGATGGAACCATGTGGGGGGTGCATCATATTCCACCATGGACATCGTCTTGTCCAAAGGGAGGATGTAGTTGTCACGAATCGGCGCGTCATCATATATGGGACCTAGCACCAAATGAGAAGACACAATAGAGGTAGAGGTCAAGTCGTTAGTGTTGAAAGTGGCCTCACATGACCTATCAACTATCACTCTCTCTATATGTGGTGGTTCACTCACTCCCTCAAAATAGGTGCACTCAAACTCACATATGGTGGAGTCACTCATCTCACTCAAGTGGTGGGGGTTGTGGCTCTCCTCACATGGGAATTGTGGCAACACATCATATATGGGGCTAGTGGTGAAGTCACTCTCACTCTCAATATGGTGGCACAAGTCACTCAAGTCAACATATGTCGCCGTGGTCGAAGGGAAAATCCCATGCTCAACCATCTCATTGTCGTAGCCGTGGATGAAGGCCGAAGATGGCACATCATCACTCTCGCCACCTAAGATGGAAACATCCTCCGTGCTCGTCACCATGTTGCATGCCTCCAAAGCTTGGTCCTTGAGGGTCTCCGTAGTTGTACTCGTCGCCGCACCATCTTGAAAAAGAGTCATGGTAGACTCGACATCGCAAATGCCACAAAGAGGTATGGCAGTGAAGTTGAACTTGGGAGCATCGTCTTGGAGCTCGTCGGGCTTGGACATCATGGTGGTACTAGCCTCATGCTCGTCGTCTTGGAGTTTGGTCTTAGAGAAGTGTGCTTGGGGTCGAGAAGCCTTGGCCTTCGTGAGTTCTTGTTCCACCTTGAGAGCACCAATGTAGTTGTCATCAAGGGACTTGTAGTTCTCGAGGAAGATCGTCTTGGAGATGTCGTTGTGCAATCCCATCATGAAGTGGAACTTCATCGAAATGGGGTCGTCCACGTTGGCTCGTGGCAAGGCAATCTTCATCTCCTTGAAGTACTCATCGATGGAGTTGGATCCTTGGATGGTGTTCTCCAATTGGCATTGAAGTTGTTCTGTGTAGGTTGGAGGCACAAACTCTCGCCGCAAAGCTCTCTTCATCTTGGGCCAACTCATGTCGTAGCCCTCCGAAGGTGTGTGAAGCCACCATGTGGACGCGTAGTCATGGAAGTTTCTTGTGGCGCACTTCACTTGATCTTCGGGAGGAACTTAATGTAGCTTGAGGTAGTCGTCCATCAAACGCTCCCACTCGAGATACTCCTTGGGTTCTTGAGTCCCATAGAAAGGAATCGTGTGGTCGATGTCGAGGTCGTAGTATCTCATGGAAGTCACGGACTTGAGCTTGGGGAGCTTCTCTTGAGGTGCTTGTGGGCGAAGATGCCGTATGTCCATAGGCAAAGATGCCTTGAAGTCGCTTGGCGAAGATGCCAAGGGAGATGGTGAAGTTGTTGAGCGGTTGTTGGTGTTGAGCTCTTGACCTTCACGTCCTTGTTGGTGATGGCGCCGATGCCGATGTGATTTTGCCGGAGATGGTAGCTCAGAGACATGTGATCTTGAGCTTCTTCTTGAAGATGAGGAAGATCGCATGTAGGACTTGATGAGGGCTTTGATCTCCTCCATTTGAGCTTGCATCTTGGCGTTGTTGGAGTTGTTCGTGGCATTGAACTCATCATTGTTGTTGTAGACCTAAGATGAAATGTCATGCCTATCCATCACAAGACTCGAGTAGAGGTGAGTAGGAAATGAGATAAACAATACCAAGTTACCTTTTCCCAAAGTTGAGGATGTATCCCGTTTCACTCAATATGAGATGAAAGAATAGTGGAATTGGTACCGGACTTGTTCACTCACACCTACAAACTAAAGCTTATGGAGTAGCTCGGTGAGGATAGTGGCACAAAAATTTAATGTAAAATATTAGCAAGAGTCAATAAAGTTGAAAGATATTCACAAATTCACAAGTGAAACAAGTAGACCAATAGCAATATTGGTACACGGAAACACACACACGGATAGATAAATGGGGTCGTGCAACCAAGGAATGAGCACAAAATGTGGAATCCACGGAAAACGCTCGTGTTGCACAACTCAAGAGAGACGCTAGCACGATTGCTCTATAGGCGGATACGACACTTGTGCACAACCTATAAGATGCAAAATGTATCAACTTTCTATCCCAAGTATGATGTGTATGATGTTCCGGTGGTATGATCCAAGATGATCGGATATGACAATCTTATGCAATGTGGTATGATGCCATGACACTTGCTTACAAGCTTCTTTGCTCTTTCTCTTTTTCTTAAAAGCTTATTCTTTTTCTTCTTCTTTTTTTGTATGGCCACTTTGGCACAATGCACAAACCAAGATAGCAATTGTATATATGCGGGAACAAACTTGTGGCACAAAGGATGATATGATACCAAGATGATACCGATATGGTATGGTATGTATGCAATGTATGGTGTAGATCACTAATGTGCACAAGTAACGTTACCGGCAATACTCAAATGGCTAGTCTCGATAGGCAAGTGACGCAAAATAGGCCAGGGGTTAACAATGCAATTGCAAGGGAATATACAATGGAGGGATACCACGATACCGAGATGATATGGAGGTTACTGTCTAAGGCGATGATGAGTGGCGGTGATCTTGATGGAGATAGCAAGATGATGGTGACTCGTCCCTAAGTAGCTGAAACACCTTAGGAAACGGAAAACCCGCGAACTCAAAATCTCAAACGTCAAATGTCAAAATGGTGGTAGCGGTATGTGGTGGTGGAATGATGGGTTGTGGAGTACGCAATGCGGAAATCGAGGGTAAGGTGGTGGATTATACACGGTGTCAGAGTTGGAAGCACAGTCCCTAAGTAGCTGAAACACCTTAGGAGACACAAATCACAACACAAACAAAATTGGGTTAAGTTTGGGTGGCGGGAGTGTGAGGTGGGCAAAACTATGCGGAAGTTATGGCGGTGGTGGTGGTTGATGAAGAAGCAACCGTCCCTAAGTAGCCTAGACACCTTAGGAGACTCAAATCACTCCTCAAGCAACCACTAATGCGATGGGGAACAAAATTGGCTAGGTTGTGGAAGTCGGTGGTGGTGTAGCAGATGATGTGGTGGAAGACCTAGGCAAACATGCCAAAATTGTCAAAATTTGATGGAGTCAAAAGATGTTGGTGGTATTTTTGTGGGAAGGGGGATGTCAAGAGTTTTTCAATGAGCTGAAGAACGTGAAAATCGGACTCCGGATGAATTAGTTATGGCCGAAACAAAAATCAGCCGAAGTTGATATCTACAGGTAGCGGACGTCCGAAAAAAACAGATGTCCGGTCGCCGGACGTCCGGTCGGGTCGGAAATCCGCTGATTCTGTCCGGGTTAGGGGGTTCCGGTCGTCCGGTAAGGTCGGACGTCCGGTGGTTCCTGCGGCTCCGGACGTCCGGTAAAGTGACGGTCCTCCGGTGGGTCGGGGTCAACGCGAAATTTCAAATCCGAGAGGCGATTTTGGGCGGAATATGGGGATTTTGGGGTCAAAATTGATGGGATTTCGTGGATGGAAAGTGGGGAAAAATTGGGGAGATGCTAGATCCACTTAAAACCAAGCAAATCCATGGATCAAAACCAACAAAACTTCCTCAAACCAACAAATCACAAAAAAAATTGGGGCTATTTTTGGTGGGGATTTTCGAAATTGGGGAAGAACACAACAAAATTAGGCTAGAAAACACAACGGGGAGGCTCTGAAATTGTGACCAACGTGGCTCATGATACCAAGATGATGTAGGGTGGAACCCTATACAGCCGATCTTTCACGAAAGGAGCGGATCCCGCGAAGAACATGAAGAACATGTGGAAGAACGGAGAGAAAACACAAGGGAAAACACTCAAGAACAAGTCCAATCACACATCCACTAGACAATCAGACACACAAGATCCACAAGGTACATGAACAACAAAGGGAAATATACAAGGTAAGGTTCATCTCCATGAGGAGGTCTTGATGGTAGAGTTCATCCCAAATAGGAGATGGGGGCTTGAATCCTAGAAGGATCTTTCCACATGGGGGTCTTGAATCGAAGGTGGATCTTCTCCGAAGAGGGGCCGCGGTCTCTCTCATGGAGTAGATCCGTAATGGATGAGCAAAGCTCTATCTCTAAATGAGCTACTACTTTGCTAACCTTAGAAAGGGGGGGTGAGAGGTCTATTTATAGTCTTAGTGCAAATGGGAGGGTAAAGTGAAGGGGTACATGGGCCTCAGCCCGCAACTGGACATAGCCAGGGGTCGGACGTCCGGTGGGCGTCGGACGTTCGGAGACTCACGGGCGGCCGGACGTCGGGTATACGTTGGATGTCCGCTCGTTTTGGCTCGGACGCTGGAGTGCCAGATTTCCGTAGGTGGCCGGTCGTCCGGTCGTCGGTCGTCCGCTGGCGTCGGACGTCCGCTCATTTGGCTCGGGTGCGGGATCACCGGTCGTCCGGTGGATCTTTAGGCACCGGACGTCCAGACCCGACCGGTCGTCCGATGGCTGGAGCTCTTCTTCTTGCGTCTTCGTTTCTAGGCTTCCCTCGCTAATCATGTAGTTGTTCCTTGGCGCTTGCACTCCTCCTCCTCGTCCATAGTGTTCTGACAATACCTATGCATGCACATGAGTGGGGTGTCAAGTAGTATACCATCCTCGAAGGGGTCAAGTGAGCACGTTTTAAGGAGATGATTCACCTTTATGTATGTGAAGTAGATGTCGCACGTGTCACTTGCCAAACGGACTCTTGACATGGTGATGTCCATAGGATGCTCCGCATCACTTCTCCCATGTCCTCAGGAACAAACGTAACTACTCATAAAGAATATTCATAATCATAATCAGAGGAGTATTAATTATCATTAAGGATCTGAAAATATAATCTTCCACCGTATAAACCAACTAGCATCAACTACAAGGAGTAATCAACACTACTAGCAACCCACAGGTACCAATATGAGGTTTTGGGACCAAGATCGAATACAAGAGATGAACTAGGGTTTGAGACGAGATGGTGTTGGTGAAGATGTTGATAGATATTGACCCCCTCTCGATGAGAGGATCGAGGGCAATAACGATGGCGATGATTTCCCCCTCCTGGAGGGATGTTTCCATGGCAGAACAGCTCCGCTGGAGCCCTAGATTGGCTCTGCCTAGGTTCCGCCTCAAGACGGCGGCGCTTCGTCCTGAAAGCTTCTTCTTGATTTTTTTCCAGGGTGAAAGACACCATATAGGCAAAGATGGGCATCGGAGGCCTGCCAGGGGGCCCACAAGGTCGGGGGGCGTGCCTAGGGGGTAGGGTGCACCCTCCACCCTTGTGGCTGGCTGGTGGGCCCCCTCTGGTACTTTCTTCGCCCAATATTTTTTATATATTCCAAAAACATGCTCCGTGAAGTTTCAGGACTTTTGGAGCTGTGCAGAATAGGTCTCTAATATTTTCTCCTTTTCCCAGCTTCCGGCATTCTCCCTCTTCATGCAAACCTTGTAAAATAAGAGAGAATAAGCATAAGTATTGTGATATAATGTGTAATAACAGCACATAATGCAATAAATATCAATATAAAAACATGATGCAAAATGGACGTATCAGGAGGAGGGAGGAGGATCGGAGGAGGGAGGAGAGAGGAGGAGGGAGGAGAGAGGAGGAGGTGGGAGGAGGGGGTGGGAGGAGGGATGAGGGAGGAGGATCGAAGGAGGGAGAAGAGAGGAGGAGGAGGAGGAGGAGGAGGAGGAGGAGGAGAAGGGAGGAGGGTGGGAGGAGGGCTGGCGGAGGAGGGCTTGGCCGGAGGGGGAGGAGGGAGGAGGGCTTGGTGGAGGAGGAGGAGGGCTTGGCCAGAGGAGAGGAGGAAGGAGGGCTTGGTCGGAGGACGAGGGAAAAGGGAGAGGAGGGAGGAGGGCATATCGAGGAAGGAGGAGGGAGGACGACAGGCGCAATGCGGTGGCGATGGCAATGCGACAGCGGCGGAGGCAGAGTGAGGCAGCGGGGAGTGAGGGGAGGAAGAAGAAGGTCGGGCGTGGGGGATAGAACTTTGGATAAGGCACCCATAGTAGCAGCGCTGGCCCAGGGAGCGCGCTACTGCTAAGCCCAATAGCAGTAGCACTTTTTCCCTAACAGGCGCTACTGCTAAGGCTAAGCATGTAAAAAGTACATCAAAAATACATTGGTCATCAATGATCTTTTTGTGTAGAATCTAAATTATCAGTATGAATCCTCATTGGTTTAGCAACCAGTGAAGATTCATATTGCAGCAAGAAATCCTACACATAGAGTTCAATGAAGACCTTGTGATAGTTTGAGAATAACATATTTAAGATGGTAAACACCATGTTCACGGAGCGAGGTGGGACTAAGCCTAGTTTCAAGGAGGGGACTAAACTTAGCAGCAGCAAGGGTTGGTGAAAAGCGCTACTGCTAAGTACAATAGCAGCAGTGTGCTTTCACAAAATGCGCTACTACTATACCTAGTCTAGCGGCAACCTTGTGCCAACTGAAGTAGTAGCGCTGTTTAGTGTAGACGTGCTAAAGATCAAACAGGATAGTATGAGTATTGCGCTAGGATGTAAATTCAAACCTCCACACAAAGGAATCAGTGAGGTGATAGTACTGTCAACACTTATCTGACACAAAGTCCTCAAGCCCGGCATTTTGTATGTATGCATCAAACTCATCCTTGAAACCTGCAGAACCATGAATTCATCCGGCGGCCATTCACAAGGCCGCACTTGAGCTTCCCTTGGTGGTTCAAGGTTCGGCTCACGTATCACTAGCCTCAGTGATTGCTGATTGCTCCCTGACTATGGCGCCAGAAAAGCTCCTGTCTTCTAGGACTACGTCGATATTTCCCCAAAGAGGAAGGGATGATGCAGCACAACGACAGTGGGTATTTCCCTTGGTGAAGAAACCAAGGTTATCGAACCAGTAGGAGAACCAAGCAACACAACATAAACAACACCTGCACACAAATAACAACACCTCGCAACCCGACGTGTTAAAGGGGTTGTCAATCCCTTTCGGGTAACGATGCCAGAAAATTGTAGTAGATTGAAATAATATATCACAAATAAAATAAAGTGCAGCAAAGTATTTTTTTGTATTTTTGGTTTAATAGATCTGAATAAAAATGCAAAGGAAAACTAGATCGCAAGCAAATATATGAGGAAGAAGACCCGAGGGCCGTAGGTTTCACTAGTGGCTTCTCTCGAGAAAGATAGCAAACAATGGGTGAACAAATTACTGTTGGGCAATTGATAGAACCTCAAATAATTATGACGATATCCAGACAATGATCATTACATAGGCATCACGTCCAAGATTAGTAGACCGGCTCCTGCCTGCATCTACTACTATTACTCCACACATCGACCTCTATCCAGCATGCATCTAGTGTATTAAGTTTATGGAAAAATGGAGTAATGCAATAAGAACGATGACATGATGTAGACAAGATATGTTTATCTATTACATAGATATAGATCCCATCTTTTTATCCTTAGTAGCAATGATACATATGTGCCAGTTCCCTTTCTGTCATCGGGATCAAGCACCATAAGATCGAACCCACTACTGGGCACCTCTCCCCATTGCAAGATAAATAGATTAAGTTGGCCAAACAAAACCCAAATATCAGAGAAGAAATATGAGGCTATAAGAGATCATGCATATAAGAGATCAAATAAACTCAAATAACTTTCATGGATATAAAAAGATATAACTAATCATAAACTCAAAGTTCATCAGATCCCAACAAACACACCGCAAAAAGAGTTACATCATATGGATCTCCAAGAGACCATTGTATTGAGAATCAAGAGAGAGAGATGAAGCCATCTAGATAATAACTACGGACCCAAAGGTCTACAAAGAACTACACATGTATCATCGGAGAGGCACCAATGGAGGTGGTGAACCCAATCCGAGATGGTGTATAGATTAGATCTGGTGGTTCTGGACTCTGCGGTGGCTGGATGAATATTTCGTCGACTCCCTTAGGGTTCTGGGAATATTTGGGTATTTATAGAGCAAAGAGGTGGTCCGGGGGCACCCAAGGTGGGCACAACCCACCAGGGCGCGCCTGGGCCTCCTGGCGCACCCTGGTAGGTTGTCCCCTCCTTGGGACTGCCCCAGGTGCAACCAGGGCCCAACATGTTCCTTTGGGTCCATACAAAATCTTCGTAAAGTTTCGTGGCATTTGGACTCCGTTTGATATTGATTTTCTGCGATGTAAAAAACACAGAAAAACAGGAACTGGCACTTGGCACTATGTCAATAGGTTGGTACCAAAAAATGATATAAAATGACAATAAAATGATTATAAAACATCCAAGATTGATAATATAACAACATGGAACAATCAAAAATTATAGATACATTGGAGACGTATCAGCATCCCCAAGCTTAACTCCTACTCGTCCTTGAGTAGGTAAGTGATAAAAACATAATTTTTGATGTGGAGTGATGTTTAACATGTCATATCATATTCTTTTCTTTATAGCATGGACAATTGGACTTTTTATGTGATTCAAAGAAATAGTCTAGTTTTGACATGATGATTTAGATACTCAAGCATATCAACAAGAAACCATGTCATTCAAAATATCAATGCTAAAATAAGTTATCCCTACAAAATCATATAGTCTTGTCATGCTATGTCTTCTTAACACGGAGTATTTATCATGCACAACCCTGATGACAAGCCGAGCAATTGGTTCGTACTTTTTAACGCGCTTCAGCTTTTTCAACTCTTACACAATACATGAGCGCAAGCCATGGATATAGCACTACGGGTGGAATAGAGTATGATGATAGGGGTAAATATAAAGAAGACAAAAAAGTAAGAAAGTCTCACATCGATGTGGCTAACCAACAGGCTATGGAGATGCCCATCAATCGATATCAACATGAGGAGTAGGGATTGCCATGCAATGAATGCACTAAGAGCTATAAGTGTATGAAAGCTCAATATGAAAACTAAGTGGGTGTGCATCTAATCCTATAATGAAAAATTCCCACTAGTATATGAAAGTGACAACATAGGAGACTCTCCATATGAAAAACATGGTGCTACTTTGAAGCACAAGTGTGGTAAAGGATACTAGCAATGCCCCTTCTCTCTTTGTTTCTTTTTTTCTTTTTTTTCTTTTTCCCTTTTTCTTTTTTTTCTTTTCTTTTCTTTTTCTTTTTTTCTTCTCTCATTGCCCGGAGTCTCATCCCGACTTGTGGGGGAATCATAGTCTCCATCATCCTTTCCTCACTGGGGCACTACTCTAAAAATGAACAATGATGATCATCCCACTTCTATTTACTTATAACTCAAAAAATGATCTAGCGTAACATGTATGAAAAATGATGAACGGTGGCTGAGCCACACACACTATGTCAGCTATATGATCATGCAAAGCAATATGACAATGAATGCTCAAGTCATCAAACGGAAGCGGTGGAAGTTGCAAGGCAATATATCTCGGAATGGCCATGGAAAATCCATACTAGGTAGGTATGGTGGGTGTTTTGAGGAAGATATAATGCGGCTTATGTGTGATAGAGCGTATCATATCACGGGGTTTGGATGCACCTGCGAAGTTTACACCACGTCTCAATGTGAGAAAGGGTAATGCATAGTACTGTAGAGGCTAGCAAATTGCGAAAAGGTAAGAGTGCGTATAATCCATGGACTCACATTAGTCATAAAGAACCCATATACTTATTGCAAAAGTTTATTAGACCTCAAAGCAAAGTACTACTACGCATGCCCCTAGGGGGATAGATTGGTAGGAAAAGACCAGCTCTCGTCCTCGACCGCCACTCATAAGGAAGACAATAAAAATAAATCATGCTCCAACATCATAGCATAACGAGAGACTATATGTGCATGCTTTGGGAATCACAAACCTTAACACCAATATTCCTACTAGAAGATAATTATTCATCAACACAGACGACACATCACATCATCATATCTCAAAACTATTACTAAGAATCAAGTTTATTTTGTCCAATGATCTTCATGACATTTTTCTTTTCTTTATCCTTCTTGGATATCTATCACTTTGGGACTGATTTTCATGTGTTGCTTTTCATAAGCTCAAACAAATATAAGTGAATATCACGAGCATAATATTTCTTTCTCTCAAAATAATTTAAGTGAAGCAAGAGAGAATTTCTTCAAAATTTTACTAACTCTCAAATAAATATAAGTGAAGCAAGAGATCATTTCTTCAAAAATACTAAGCACACCATGCTCAAAAAGATATAAGTGAAGCACTAGAGCAAGTCCTAGCTCATAAAAGATTTAAGTGAAGCATAGAGAGCAATTCTAACAAGTCATGACATAATTTTGGCTCTCTAGAATAGGTGTGTCCATCAAGGATTGATTACTTAAAACACAAAATAAAACAAGCAAATACACATATCATACAAGACGCTCCAAGCAAAACACATATCATGTGACGAATAAAAATATAGTCTCGAGTAAAATACCGATAGTTGTTGGAAGAAAGCGGGGATGCCACTCAGGGCATCCCCAAGCATAGTTGGTTGCTCATTCTTGGATAATAGCTTGGGATGCCAGGGCACCCCAAGCTTAGGCTCTTCCATCCTTCCTTCATCCATCGTAAGATAACCCAAAACTTGAAAACTTCAATCACACAAAACTCAGCAAAACCTTCGTGAGATCCATTAGTATAAGAATAATAAAGCACTACTATAAGTGTTGTATCAAACCAATTAATATTTTGTTTTTGTATTATATCTACTATATTTCAACTTTTCTATGGCAAAAAAACTCATCAAATAAAACCATAGAGCCATCAAAAAAGCACACAACACAAAGAAAACAGAATCTGTCAAAACAAAACAGTATGTAGCAATTTGACTATTTTGAATACTTCTGTAACTCCAAAAATTCTAAAAAATTAGGACGTCTTGAGAGATTTGTATATTGATATACTGCATATGGAATGGGTATTTTATCGCTCCCTATAAAAAATGAAAATTAATTTCATGAGCATAAAAGTTTCTGTTTTTTCAGCAAGATGAAACAACTATCACCCAAGAAGATTCTAAAGGCTTTACTTGGCACAAACACTAATTAAAACATAAAAATAATCAAAACAGTAGCATAATTGTGCTAACACACAAGAACAAGAAGCAAAAAGCAAAAATAAATTTTATTCATTGGGTTGCCTCCCAACAAGCGCTATAGTTCTATGCCCTTAGCTAGGCATAAAGCAAGGATCTAAGTTTTGTCATCTTTGTCCAACTCTTCAATCAAACACTTAGAATCCTTCACGGATTTAGCATAAAGGTTTTCAATAATAATACTCCTAGGAATAAATTCAAAGATTTCATTCTTGCAAAAAAGATCTCTTATCACTTCAACAAAATCCGAGTGAACACTAATCATCTTAAGATATCCATTATTGGTATTACTAGAAGTTGCACCCTTGTTCCTAGATCTCCTACTCTTTACGGGAGTTTCCTCAGTAATTTTAGTGGTAGTAAAAGCCATGCTTAGATTACTAAAGATTTCTTCCAATTTATGGATCCGAGATGGACTTTTTTCTATTCTTTCATGGATTAAGGTACCCCTCTCTTTTAACAACTTAAAAATATCTCCCGCTTTTGACCCAAGATTAGTAGCAAAATTATACATCGTTTTATATATTATTTCCATATGATCTTCGGTGAGCATTTTCTTTTCGATAGCATCTAATCTTTCCATAACGTGCTCAAGAGTCAAAATTGTTTCATTAACCATAAGAGGTGGTGAACCCACTAAATTTCCCATATCATTAAGGGCATCAAAAGTAGGACTCATTAAGAAATTGCCACCGGTAATCGTATCAAGGACAAATCTATACCAAGTGGTGATGCCAACATAAAAACAACACAAAAGCACAACGGTAGATTGCTTACGGATAGATCTATTATGAGCATTGCAAATTCTATACAAAGCATCTTTTAAATTTTCTCCACCCCTTTGTTTAAAGTTGAGGACTTCGTCCTCAGGAGTGCAAGCAATAGAAGGAGAACTATCCATAAAGGCAAACAAAGATGCACGCAAAAACAGATCCGGCAGGAAAACGGCGAACGAGAAAGAGAGGCGAACAAAACAGCAAATTTTTGTGAAGTGGGGGGGAGGAAAATGAGAAGCAAATGGCAAATAATGTAAATTGCAAGATGAGATTTGTGATTGGGGACCTGGTTATGAAGAAGATCCTCCCCGGCAACGGCGCCAGAAATTCCTTTTGATTGCTCTCTGACTATAGCGCTAGAAAAGCTCCTGTCTGCTAGGACTACGTTGGTATTTCCCCAAAGAGGAAGGGATGATGCAGCAAAGCAACGGTAGGTATTTCCCTCAGCAAAGAAACCAAGGTTATCGAACCAGTAGGAGAACCAAGCAACACAACATAAACAACACCTGCACACAAATAACAACACCTCGCAACCCGACGTGTTAAAGGGGTTGTCAATCCCTTTCGGGTAACGATGCCAGAAAATTGTAGTAGATTGAAATAATAGATCGCAAATAAAATAAAGTGCAGCATAGCATTTTTGTATTTTTGGTGTAATAGATCTGAATAAAAATGCAAAGGAAAAGTAGATCGCAAGCAAATATATGAGGAAGAAGACCGGGGGCCGTAGGTTTCACTAGTGGCTTCTCTCGAGAAAGATAGCAAATGGTGGGTGAACAAATTACTGTTGGGCAATTGATAGGACCTCAATAATTATGAAGATATCCAGGAAATGATCATTACATAGGCATCACGTGCAAGATTAGTAGACCGACTCCTGCCTGCATCTACTACTATTACTCCACACATCGACCGCTATCCAGCATGCATCTAGTGTATTAAGTTTATGGAAAAACAGAGCAATGCAATAAGAACGATGACATGATGTAGACAAGATCCGTTTATCTATTGTGTAGATATAGATCACATCTCTTTATCCTTAGTAGCAACGATACATACGTGTCGGTTCCCTTTCTGTCACTGAGATCAAGCATCATAAGATCGAACCCACTACCGGGCACCTCTTCCCATTGCAATATAAATAGATCAAATTGGCCAAAAAAACCAAATATTGGATAAGAAATACGAGGCTATAAGAGATCATGCATATAAGAGATAAAACAAACTCAAATAACTTTCATGGATATAAAAAGATATGACTGATCATAAACTCAAAGTTCATTAGATCCCAACAAACACACGCAAAAAGAGTTACATCATATGGATCTCCAAGAGACCATTGTATTGAGAATCAAGAGAGAGGGAGAGAGATGAAGCCATCTAGCTACTAACTACAGACCCGAAGGTCTACAAAGAACTACTCACACATCATCGGAGAGGCGCCAATGGAGGTGGTGAACCCCATCCGAGATGGTGTCTAGATTGGGTCCGGTGGTTCGGGAGTCTGTGGAGGCTGGATGAATATTTCGTCGACTCCCCTAGGGTTTTGGGAATATTTGGGTATTTATAGAGCAAAGAGGCGGTCCGGGGGGGCACCCGAGGTGGGCACAACCCACCAGGGCGCGCCCTGGTGGGTTGTCCCCTCCTTGAGACTCCCCCCAGTTGCAACCAGGGCCGAACATGTTCCTTCTGGTCCATCAAAAATCTCCGTAAAGTTTCGTGGCATTTGGACTCCGTCTGATATTGATTTTCTGCAATGTAGAAAACACGGAAAAAACAGGAACTGGCACTTGGCACTATGTCAATAGGTTAGTACCAAAAAATGATATAAAATGATTATAAAACATCCAAGATTGATAATATGACAAAATGGAACAATCAAAAATTATAGATACGTTGGATACGTATCATTTGCTTCATCGAGGAACCCCCTTGGTACATTTTCCTAAACATTTTCTTCCTTTGAAAAATTTCTATAATTTTTAGTGACTCAAAATAAAAGTGAACCAAACTCAACAAGATTGATAGCCACTGCTCCTACAAGTGTCTAGAGGTTATATCATGCATCAAAACTACTTTGGACCATACGAATTTGACATGCAAGCTCAAGAACAAGGTCACCACAACAGCAAAAATTTGCAATAAATAAAGCAATGGAACCAAAACTAATTGGACCATTGGAGGAGTCGCATACCGAAGAACAATCCCCCAAAACAGTTTTGCAAATGGAGCTTTGCACAAGGATATCAAAAATGGCAGCAAGATGAGCAAGAACACGGGTTTGAGCAATGGGATGATTTTTTCTAGAGGAAGACGAAGTGGATGGGTGCTGGAAAAGGGGACCCACGGGGGACCCACAAGGCAGGGGCGCCCCTAGGGGGTAGGGCGCGCCTTCCACCATTGTGGCCCACTAGTGAAGCTCCTTGGTGTGTTCTCAGTGCCGAAAATTCTAAAATATTCTATAAACAATCATACTAAATTTTCAGGGCATTTGGAGAACTTCCATTTTCGGGACATTTTTTGCACGGCTAATTCAGAAAACAGACAGAAGATGCTATTTTTGCTCTATTTATTCTAAATAACAGAAAGTAAAAGGTAGGTACAGAGAGTTGTGCTTTCTAAATTCATCCATCTCATGCTCATCAAAAGGAATCCATTAACAAGGTTGATCAAGTCTTATTAGCAAACTTCTTTCGAATAACATGAAATCAGATAATTTTCGAATAACACTAGGTTAGCTCAACGGGGATATGCATGTCCCCAACAATAAGAATATCATATTTCTTTTTGACAGTAGGAAGAGGGAGTTCAAAACCTCCAATAGTAATAGTTGAAATTTTTCGAATAGAATTGATACTATGAACTTGAGGTTGTTTCTTCGGAAAGTGTACCATATGCTCATTACCATTAACATGAAAAGTGGCATTTTGCCCTTGTTGAAATCAATAACAGCCCCTGTAGTATTCAAAAAGGGTCTACCAAGGATGATTGACATACTATCATCCTCGGGAATATCAAGAATAACAAAGTCCGTTAAGATAGTAATATTTACAACCACAACAGGCACATCCTCACAAATACCGATGGGTATAGCAGTTGATTTATCAGCCATTTGCAAAAAGATTTCAGTAGGTGTCAACTTATTCAATTCAAGTCTACGATACAAAGAGATGGGCATACCACTAAAACCGGCTCCAAGATCACATAAAGCAGTTTTAACATAGTTTCTTTTAATAGAGCACGGTATAGTTGGTACTCCTGGGTCTCCTAGTTTTTTTGGTATTCCACCCTTAAAAGTATAATTACTAAGCATGGTGGAAATTTCAGCTCATAAATTTTTTAGTGAAGCATAGAGCGAAATTCTAACAAGTCATGACATAATTTTGGCTCTCTCAAATAGGTGTGTCCAGCAAGGAATCAAGACTTAAAACACAAAATAAAACAAGAAAGACTCATATCATACAAGACGCTCTAAGCAAAACACATAGTATGTGATGAATAAAAATATAGCTTCGAGTAAAATATCGATGGTCGTTAGAAGAAAGAGGGGATGCCACTCGGGGGCATCCCCAAGCTTAGTTGCTTGCTCTCTTTTGTATAATAGCTTGGGATGCTGGGGCATCCCCAAGATTAGGCTCTTCTTACTCCTTATTCCTTCATCCATCGTAAGATAACCCGAAAACTTCAATCACACAAAACACAACAAAACCCTCGTGAGATCCGTTAGTAAAAGAAAGCAAATCACTAGTATAAGTATTGTACCAAACCAATTCATATTTTGTTTTTGCATGATATCTACTATATTCCAACTTTTCTATGGAAAAAACCCATCAAAGAAAACCATATAGCCATCAAAACAAGTACACAACACAAAGAAAACATAATCTGTCAAAACAGAACAGTCTGTAGCAATCTGAATATTTCGAATACTTATGAAACTCCAAAAATTCTAAAAAATTAGGATGACCTGAGAAATTTGTATATTAATCTACTACAAAAATTATTGGCATTTTAGCACTCTGTGGTAAAAACTGAGAATTGTTTTCGAGAGCGCAAAAGTTTCTGTTTTTCAGCAAGATCAAACAACTATCACCCAAGAAGATCCTAAAGGCTTTACTTAGCACAAACACTAATTAAAACATAAAAAACACAATCATAATAGTAGCATAATTGTGCAAACACTCAAGAACAGAAAGCAAAAAGCAAAAAGCAAAAAATAAATTTTATTCATTGGGTTTCCTCCCAACAAGCGCTATAGTTTTACGCCCTTAGCTAGGCATAGGATTTCAACGATGCGCACACGAATGATAAGAATTGAATGCAAAGAGAGCATCATGAAACATATGACAAACACATTGAAGTCAAACATACATCCTATGCATAGGAATTTTATAAGCAAATAAATTATCAAGACAAGAAATATCTAACATATGTAAAGAAGAGGAATAAAACATTGACGATCTCAACATAACGAGAGGTGATTTAGTAATATGAAGATTTCTACAACCATAATTTCCTCTCTCATAATAATTACATGTAGGATCATAATCAAATTCAACAATATAACTATCACATAATATATTCTCTTCATGATCCACATGCATGTAAAGTTGACACTCTTCCAAAATAGTGGGATTATCATCAAATAAAGCCATGACCTCTCCAAGCCCACTTTTATCAAAAAATTTATAAGATTGAACATACTCCAAAGTAGTGGGATCATATACCTAGAGTTGACACTCATCTAAACCCACTTTCAATATTATCACAAACATATTCATCATGAGGCTTAAATAAATTTTCAAGATCATAAGAGGAATCACCCCAATCATGATCATTGCAATAAGTAGTGGACATATAAAAATCAGCATTCCCAAGCTTGGGGTTTTGCATATTATTAGCACAATTGACATTAATAGAATTTTATAGTGAAATCATTTCAATTATGCTTTTCATTCAAGAAGCTACCATGAATCACTTCATAAATTTCCTCATCACAATTTTCAGATTCTCAAACCTCAAGCAAAACTTCATAAAGATAATCAAGTGCACTCAACTCACTAGCAATTGGTTCAACATAATCAGATCTTTGAAAAGATTAGCAAGTGGACGAGGATCCATATCAACATATTTTTAGCAAGCGAAGATGCAAGCAAATAGAAGGCACATGGTAACGCAAACAAAGGTAGCAAACAATATTGCAACCAAAGATAGATCTGACGAGAAAACGGCGAACGAAAAAGAGGGCGAATAAACGGCAAATTTTTGTGAAGTGGGGGAGAGGAAAACGAGAGGAAAATGGCAAATGATGTAAATTGCGAGGAGATGTGATTTGTGATTAGGAACCTGGTATATGTTGAAGATCCTCCCCAGCAACGGTGCCAGAAATTCGTTTTGATGTGGCTTGAAGCTACGTCGGTCTTTCCCCAAATAGGAAGGGATGATGCAGCACAACAGCGGTAGGTATTTCCCTTAGTTGAGACCAAGGTTATCGAACTAGTAGGAGAACCAAACAACACAACGTAAACATCACATGCACGCAAATAACAGCTACGCACAACCCGACGTGTAAAAGGGGTTGTCAATCCCTTTCGGGTAGCGGCGCCCCAGATGGGCAAAACGAACGTGAGATAAAATTGTAGTAGATTGATAGATCAGACGCCAAATAAAATAAGTAAGAATAAAACGCAGCAAGGTATTTTTGTATTTTTGGTTTAATAGATCTGAAAATAAAAGCAAAGGAAAAGTAGATCGCAAAGGCAAATAATATGAGAAATAGATCCGGGGGCCGTAGGTTTCACTAGTGGCTTCTCTCGAGAAAAATAGCAAACGTTGGGTGAACAAATTACCATTGGGCAATTGATAGAACTTCAAATAATCATGATGATATCTAGGAATTGATCATTACATAGGCATCATGTCCAAGATTAGTAGATCGACTCCTGCCTGCATCTACTACTATTACTCCACACATCAACCGCTATCTAGCATGCATCTAGCGTATTAAGTTCATGGGAAAACGAAGTAATGCAATAAGAACGATGACATGATGTAGACAAGATCTATCTATGTAGAGATAGACCCCATTGTTTTATCCTTAGTAGCACGATACATATGTGTCGGTTCCCCTTCTAACACTGGGATCAAGCATCATAAGATCGAACCCACTACAAAGCACCTCTTCCCATTGCAAGATAAATAGATCAAGTTGGCCAAACAAAACCCAAATATCGGAGAAGAAATATGAGGCTATAAGCAATCATGCATAAAAGAGATCAAAGAAACTCAAATACTTTCATGGATATAAAAAGATAGATCTGATCATAAACTCAAAGTTCATTCGATCCCAACAAACACACCGCAAAAAGAGTTACATCATATGTTAGTGTGAAGAAAATAAGCTTTATACGAACTTGTGATATGGAGGAAATAAAAGCGACGGACTGCATAATAAAGGTCCTTATCAAAAGTGGCAATATAAAGTGATGTTCTATTGCACTAAGATTTTATACACCCAACCATAAAAGCGCATGACAACCTCTGCTTCCCTCTGCGAAGGGCCTATCTTTTACTTTTATCTTCTACCTTATACAAGAGTCATGGTGATCGTCACCTTTCCTTTTTATATATTTCCTTTGGCAAGCACTATATGTTGGAGAGATATGGTTATATATATCCACTCGGATGTAGGTTATCATAAAGTATTACTGTTGACATTACCCTTGAGGTAAAAGGTTGGGAGGTAAAACTATAAGTCCCTATCTTTCTCTGTGTCCGATTGAAACTTTGTACCCATAAGTATCACGTGAGTGTTAGCAATTGTGAAATATTATATGATAGTTGAGTATGTGGACTTGCTGAAAAGCTCTTTAATTGACTCTTTTTGATATTATGATAAATTGCAATTGCTTTAATGACTGAGATCATAGTTTGTTAGTTTTCAATGAAGTTTCTGATTCATACTTTACCTTGTGAACGAATTGTTACTTTACCATAAGAAATTATATGGCATTATATGTTGCTGTTATAAAGATGATCATGATTCCCTCATGTTCGTATTTTTTTGACACCTCTATCTCTAAACATGTGGACATATTTATCGATATCGGCTTTCGCTTGAGGACAAGCGAGGTTTAACCTTGGGGGAGTTGATACGTCCATTTTGCATCATGCTTTTATATTGATATTTATTGCATTATGGGCTGTTATTACACATTATATCACAATACTTATACCTATTCTCTCTTATTTTACAAGGTTTACATGAAGAGGAAGAATGCCGGCAGCTGGAATTCTCGGCTGGAAAAGGAGCAAATATTAGAGACCTATTCTGCACAACTCTAGAAGTCCTGAAACTTCACAGATCATGTTTTTGGAATATATAAAACATATTGGGCGAAGAAAGTACCAGAGGGGGGCCACTAGCCGGCACACGGGTGGAGGGCGCACCCTACCCCTGGGCGTGCCCTCGACCTTGTGGGCCCCCTAGCAGGACTCCGGTGCCCATATTTGGCTATATGATGTCTTTCACCCTAGAAAAAATCAAGAAGAAGCTTTTGGGATGAAGCGCCACTGTCTCAAGGCGGAACCTGGCTAAAACCAATCTAGGGCTCTAGAGGAGCTGTTCTACTAGGGAAACATCCCTCCGGGAGGGGTAAAGCATCACCATCGATCCTCTCATCGAAAGGGGGTCAATATCCATCAACATCTTCACCAGCACCATCTCCTCTCAAACGTAGTTCATCTCTTGTATTCAATCTTGGTCCCAAAAACTCAGATTGGTACCTGTGGGTTGCTAGTAGTGTTGATTACTCCTTGTAGTTGATGCTAGTTGGTTTATCCGGTGGAAGATTATATTTTCAGATCCTTAATGATAATTATGAAGGAAATATGCCCTAGAGGAAATAATAAAGTTGTTATTTTATATTTCCTTATATCATGATAAATGTTTATTATTCATGCTAGAATTGTATTAACCGGAAACTTGATACATGTGTGAATACATAGACAAAACAAAGTGTCCCTAGTATGCCTCTACTTGACTAGCTCGTTAATCAAAGATGGTTAAGTTTCCTGACCATAGACATGTGTTGTCATTTGATGAACGGGATCACATTATTAGAGAATGATGTGATGGACAAGACCCATCTGTTAGCTTAGCATAATGATCGTTAAGTTTTATTGCTATTGCTTTCTTCATGACTTATACATATTCCTCTGACTATGAGATTATGCAACTCCCGAATACCGGATGAACACCTTGTGTGCTATCAAACGTCACAACGTAACCGGGTGATTATAAATATGCTCTATAGGTGTCTCCGAAGGTGTTTGTTGGGTTGGCATAGATCAAGATTAAAATTTGTCACTCCGAGTATCGGAGAGGTATCTCTGGGCCCTCTTAGTAATGCACATCATAATAAGCCACGAGATGATGTATTACAGAACGAGTAAAGAGACTTGCGGGTAACAAGATTAAACTAGGTGTGAAGATACCGACGGTCGAAACTCGGGCAAGTAACATACCGATGACAAAGGGAATAACGTATGTTGTCATAACGGTTCGACTGATAAAGATCTTCATAGAATATGTAGGAGCCAATATGGGCATCCAGGTTCTGCTATTGGTTATTGATCGGAGAAGTGTCTCGGCCATGTCTACATAGTTCTCGAACCCATAGGGTTCGCACGCTTAAACGTTTGTTGACGATATAGTACTATATGACTTATGTATGTTGGTAACCGAATGTTCTTCGGAATCCCGGATGTGATCACAGACATGACAAGGAGCACTGGAATGGTCGGGAGGTAAAGATTGATATATGGGATAATAGTGTTTGGTCTCCGGAAGGGTTCCGGAGTTCATCGGAAGGGGTTCCGAATGTTTCCTGAAATGTTTGGGTACAAGAACACTTTATTTGGGCCAAAGAGGAAAGCCCACAAGGTTTTTGGAAAGCGCAAAAGGAAGTTTTGCGGAGTCCAGGGGCTAGACGCCAGGGTCCCTGGCATCTGGGTCTAGACGCCGGGAACCCTGGCGTCTGGCCGTGGAGTCCGAGAAGGACTCTTGCCTTTCGGGTGAAACTGACTTTGTGGAGGCTTTTACTCCAAGTTTCGACCCCTAGGCTCACGATATAAATAGAGGGGCAGGGCTAGTGATACGTCCATTTTGCATCATGCTTCTATATCGATATTTATTGCATTATGGGCTGTTATTACACATTATGTCACAATACTTATGCCTATTCTCTCTTATTTTACAAGGTTTACATGAAGAGGGGGAATGCCGGCAGCTGGAATTCTAGGCTGGAAAAGGAGCAAATATTAGAGACCTATTCTGCACATCTCCAAAAGTCCTGAAACTCCATGGGAGCACTTTTCAGAATATATAAAAAATATTGGGCGCAAGAAGTACCAAAGGGGGGCCACCCACCAGCCACGAGGGTGGGGAGCGTGCCCTACCCCCTGGGCGCGCCCCCTGCCTTGTGGGCCCCCTGGTGGCCCTTCGATGCCCATCTTTGGCTATATGGAGTATTTCGTCGAGGAAAAAATCATAAGAAAGCTTTCGGGGAGAAACTCCGCCGCCACGAGGCGGAACCTTGGCGGAACCAATCTAGGGCTCCGGTGGAGTTGTTCTGCCGGGGAAACTTCCCTCCGGGAGGGGGAAATCATCGCCATCGTCATCACCAACGATCATGGGACTACAAGCAATTCAAATTGGAATTTCATCAGAAGTTTTATCCTATGCATCTTGTTCATCGTGATCGTAATTATATATATATAATTTTTGGCCTCGCGAAGGAGAAATCATCGCTCAAGCTTGGGGGAGGCTTAAGTCAGTGTTATATTCATGCCCCAATCATGAGCTCTCAAGAGAAATGATTATTCAAAAAATTTATGCTCGGCTTTCTCTCAATAATCGCTCCATGCTCGATAATTCTTGCACTGGATCTTTTATGATGAAGACTATTGAATTCAAATGGGATTTATTGGAAAGAATTAAACGCAACTCTGAAGATTGCGACCTCGACGAAGGTAAGGAGTTAGGTATAACACCTATGTTTGATTGTGTTAAATCTTTTATGGATACCAATGTTTTCCGTTAATTTAGCACTAAATATGGGCTTGACTCTGAGATAGTAGCTTCTTTCTGTGAATCCTTTGCTACTCATGTTGATCTCCCTAAGGAAAAGTGGTTTAAATATAATCCTCCCATTGAAGTAAAAGTAGTTGCACCTATTAAAGTTGAAGAAAAGACTATCACTTATGATGATCCTGTTTTTCCTGCTGCTTATATTGAGAAACCACCTTTCCCTGTTAGAATAAAGGATCATGCTAACACTTCAACTGTGGTTAACAAAAGTAATATTAAGACACCTAAACCCCCTGAGCAAATTAAAGTTGAACCTAGTATTGCTATGGTTAAAGATCTCTTGGCCGATAATATTGATGGGCACATTATTTACTTCTGCAATGAAGCTGCTAGAATTGCTAGACCTGATGCTAAAAATAAACATAGGCCTGTTGTAGGCATGCTTGTTATTTCCGTTAAAATAGGAGATTATTGTTATCATGGCTTATGTGATATGGGTGCTAGTTCAAGTGCAATACCTCATTCCTTATACGAAGAAATTATGCATGATATTGCACCTACTGAGATAGAAGATATCGATGTTACCATTAAACTTGCCAATAGAGATACTATTTCACCGATTGGGATTGTTAGAGATGTTGAAGTCTTGTGTGGGAAAGTTAAATACCCTGCTGATTTTCTTGTTCTTGGTTCCCTACAAGATAGCTTTTGTACCATCATATTTGGTAGAACCTTCTTGAATACTGTTAATGCTAAGATAGACTGCAATAAGGATATTGTTTCTGTTGGTTTAGGGGATATGTCTCATGAGTTTAATTTTGCTAAATTTAGTAAACAACCCCTTGATGAGGAATTGCCCAGTAAAGATGAAATTATTGGTCTTGCTTCTATTGTCGTGCCTCCTATCGATCCTTTAGAACAATATTTTCTAGACCATGAGAATGATATGTTTATGAATGAAAGAAGGGAAATAGATGAAGTATTCTTTAAACAGGGACATATTCTAAAACACAATTTGCCTATTGAAATCCTAGGGGATCCTCCTCCACCCAAGAGTGATCCCGTGTTTGAGCTTAAAGCATTGACTGATACTCTTAAATATGCTTATCTTCATGAAAAGAAGATATATCCTATTATTATTAGTGCTAACCTTTCAGAGCATGAAGAAGAGAGATTATTGAAAACTCTGAAGAAGCACCATGCTGCTATTGGATATACTCTTGATGATCTTAAGGGCATTAGTCCCACTCTATGTCAACACAAAATAAATTTGGAGAAAGACGCCAAACCAGTTATTGATCACCAACGACGGCTAAATCCTAAGATGAAAGAAGTGGTAAGAAAGGAAATATTAAAGCTCCTTAAGGCAGGTATAATTTATCCCGTTGCTGATAGTTAGTGGGTAAGTCTTTTCCATTGTGTCCCTAAGAAGGGAGGTATTACTGTCGTTCCTAATGATAAAGATGAATTGATTCCACAAAGAATTATAATAGGTTATAGTATGGTAATTGATTTTCACAAATTAAATAAAGCTACTAAAAAAGATCATTACCCTTTGCCTTTCATTGATCAAATGCTAGAAAGATTATCCAAACATACACATTTTTGCTTTCTAGATGGTTACTCTGGTTTCTCTCAAATACATGTGTCAGTTGAGGATCAAGAAAAGACTACTTTTACTTGCCCTTTCAGTACCTTTTCTTATAAACGTATGCCTTTTGGTTTATGTAATGCACCTGCTACCTTTCAAAGATGCATGATGGCTATATTCTCTGACTTTTGTGAAAAGATCTGTGAAGTTTTCATGGATTATTTCTCTATTTATGGATCCTCTTTTGATGATTTCTTGACCAACCTTGATCGAGTTTTGCAGAGATGTGAAGAAACTAACCTTGTCTTGAATTGGG
The DNA here is from genome assembly GCF_018294505.1 of Triticum aestivum. Classification (NCBI taxonomy): domain Eukaryota; kingdom Viridiplantae; phylum Streptophyta; class Magnoliopsida; order Poales; family Poaceae; genus Triticum; species Triticum aestivum. The sequence continues at coordinate 528,551,539 of NC_057797.1, forward strand.
AGAGGTGCCACTTTATGGTTAATGAAGGTATTTTCTTGGGGCATAAAATTTCTGAAAGAGGTATTGAAGTTGACAAAGCCAAGGTATAAGAAGTTTCCTTGGTCATGCCGGTTTCTATAGGAGGTTCATTAAGGACTTCTCAAAAATTTCCCGGTCTCTGGCTAACCTATTACAAAAAGGTATTCCTTTTGTCTTTGATGATGATTGTGTAGAAGCATTTGAAATACTTAAGAAAGCTTTGATTTCTGCACCTATTGTTCAGCCACCTAATTGGAATTTACCTTTTGAAATTATGTGTGATGCTAGTGATTATGTTGTAGGTGCTGTTCTAGGACAAAGAGTGGATAAAAAATTAAATGTTATTCAATATGCTAGTAAAACTCTAGACAATGCCCAGAGAAATTATGCTACTACTGAAAAAGAATTTTCAGCAGTTGTATTTGCATGTGATAAGTTCAGACTTTATATTGTTTATTCTAAAGTAACTATCCACACTGATCATGGTGCTATTAAATATCTTATGGAAAAGAAAGATGCTAAACCTAGACTTATTAGATGGGTCCTCCTGCTACAAGAATTTGATTTGCATATCATTGATAGAAAGGGAGCTGAGAACCCCGTTGCAGACAACTTGTCTAGGTTAGAGAATGTTCTTGATGACCCACTACCTATTGATGATAGCTTTCTGATGAACAATTAAATGTCATAAATGCTTCTCGTACTTCTCCATGGTATGCTGATTATGCTAATTATATTGTTGCTAAATTTATACCACCTTGTTTCACATACTAACAAAAGAAAAAGTTCTTCTATGATTTAAGACATTACTTTTGGGATGACCCACATCTTTATAAAAAGGAGTAGATGGTGTTATTAGACGTTGTGTACCTGAGCATGAACAGGAACAGATCCTACGCAAGTGTCACTCGGAAGCCTATGGAGGACACCATGTTGGAGATAGAACTGCACATGCGAGGTCTAAGCTTGGGGGAGTTAATATGTCCATTTTGCATCATGCTTCTATATCGATATTTATTGCATTATGGTATGTTATTACACATTATGTCACAATACTTATGCCTATTCTCTCTTATTTTACAAGGTTTACATGAAGAGGGGGAATGCTGGCAACTGGAATTCTGGGCTGGAAAAGGAGCAAATATTAGAGACCTATTATGCACATCTCCAGAAGTCCTAAAACTCCACAGGAGCACTTTTCAAAATATATAAAAAATATTGGGAGCAAGAAGTACCAGATGGGGGGGGCACCAGCCACGAGGGTGGGGGGCGCGCCCTACCCCCTGGGCGCGCCCCCTACCTCGTGGGCCCCCTGGTGGCCCTCCGATGCCCATCTTTGGCTATATGGAGTCTTTCTTCGAGGAAAAAATCATGAGAAAGCTTTCGGGAAGAAACTCCACCGCCACGAGGCGGAACCTTGGCGGAACCAATCTAGGGCTCCAGCGGAGCTATTTTGCCGGGGAAACTTCCCTCCGGGAGGGGGAAACCATCGCCATCGTCATCACCAACGATCCTCTCATCGCGAGGGGGTCAATCTCCATCAACATCTTCACCAGCACCATCTTATCTCAAACTCTAGTTCATCTCTTGTATCCAATCTTTGTATCCAAACCTCAGATTGGTACCTGTGGGTTGCTAGTAGTGTTGATTACTCCTTGTAGTTGATGCTAGTTGGTTTACTTGGTGTAAGATCATATGTTCAGATCCATTATGCATATTAATACCCCTATGATTATGAACATGAATATGCTTTGTGAGTAGTTACGCTTGTTCCTGAGGACATGGGAGAAGTCTTGCTATTAGTAGTCATGTGAATTTGGTATTCGTTCGATATTTTGATGAGATGTATGTTGTCATCCCTCTAGTGGTGTCATGTGAACGTCGACTACATGACACTTCACCATTGTTTGGGCCTAGAGGGAGGCATTGGGAAGTAATAAGTATATGATGGGTTGCTAGAGTGACAAAAGTTTAAACCCTAGTTTATGCGTTGCTTCGTAAGGGGCTGATTTGGATCCATATGTTTCATGCTATGGTTAGGTTTACCTTAATACTTCTGTTGTAGTTGTGGATGCTTGCAATGGGGGTTAATCATAAGTGGGATGCTTGTCCAAGTAAGGACAGTACCCAAGCACCGGTCCACCCACATATCAAATTATCAAAGTACCGAATGCGAATCATATGAACATGATGAAAACTAGCTTGACGATAATTCCCATGTGTCCTCGGGAGCGCTTTCCTTCATATAAAAGTTTTTCCAGGCTTATTCTTTGCTACAAAAAGGATTGGGCCATCTTGCTGCACCTTATTTACTTTTACTACTTGCTACTCGTTACAAATTACCTTATCACAAAACTATTTGTTACCGATAATTTCAGTGCTTGTAGAGAATACCTTACTGAAAACTGCTTATCATTTCCTTATGCTCCTTGTTGGGTTCGACACTCTTACTTATCGAAAAGCTATGATAGATCCCCTACACTTGTGGGTCATCAGCTAGCACCAAAGACACATCAAGAAACACCAAGCCGTGTGCCGGCAACCCCATCCCCTCTAGTTTATCCTCCGTCATAGTTTTCGTAGTGCTTGGCGAAGCCCTGCGGAGATTGTTCTTCACCAACACCGTCACCACGCCGTCGTTCTTCCGGAACTCATCTACTACTTCGCCCGTCTTGCTGGATCAAGAAGGCGAGGACATCATTGACCTGAATGTGTGCTGAACGCGGAGGTGTTGTACATTCAGTACTTGATTGGGATGGATCGTGAAGGTGTACGAGTACATCAACCGCGTTGATAAACGCTTCCGCTTTGCGATCTTCAAGGGTATGAAGATGCTCTCCCCCTCTCGTTGCTGTGCATCTCCTAGATAGATCTTGCGTGAGCATAGGAAATTTTGAAATTGCATGTTGCGTTCCCAAACAGTGTTATCAAAGCCAGGTCTATGCGTAGATGTTATATGCACGAGTAGAACACAAAGAGTTGTGGGCAATAATAGTCATACTGCTTACCAGCAATGTCTTACTTTGATTCGGCGGTATTGTTGGATGACGCGGCCTAGACCGACATTACATGACCGCGTTCATGAGACTGGTTCTACCGACGTGCTTCGCACACAGGTGGCTAGTGGGTGTCTGTTTCTCCAACTTTAGTTGAATCGAGTTTGACTACGCCTGGTCCTTGTTGAAGGTTAAAACAACACACTTGATGAAAAATCATTGTGGTTTTGATGCGTAGGTAAGAACAATTCTTGCTAAAGCCCGTAGCAGCCATGTAAAACTTGCAACAACAAAGTAGAGGACGTCTAACTTGTTTTTGCAGGGCATGTTGTGATGTGATATGGTCAAGACATGATGATATATAAATTGTTGTATGAGATGATCATGTTTTGTAACCGTTATCGACAACTGGCAGGAGCCTTATGGTTGCGCTTTATTGTACGAAATGCAATCGCCATGTAATTGCTTTACTTTATCACTAAGCGGTAGCGATAGTCGTAGAAGCAATAGTTGGCGAGACGATAATGATGCTATGATGGAGATCAAGGTGTCAAGCCGGTGACGATGGTGATCATGACGGTGCTTTGGAGATGGAGATCAAAGGCACAAGATGATGATGGCCATATCATATCACTTATGCATCTTATTTTGCTTAGTATGGTGGTAGCATTATAAGATGATCCCTCACTAAATTTCAAGGTGTAAGTGTTCTACCTGAGTATGCACCGCTGCAACAGTTCGTCGTGCCGAGACAGCACGTGATGATCGGGTGTGATAAGCTCTACGTTCACATACAACGGGTGCAAGCCAGTTTTGCACACGCAGAATACTCGGGTTAAACCCGACGAGCCTAGCATATGCAGATATGGCCTCGGAACACTGAGATTGAAAGATCGAACGTGAATCATATAGTAGATATGATCAACATAGTGATGTTCACCATTAAAAGCTACTCCATCTCACATGATGATCAGACATGGTTTGGGTGATATGGATCACATTATCATTTAGATGACTAGAGGGATGTTTATCTAAGTGGGAGTTATTAAGTAATATGATTTATTGAACTTTAATTTATCATGAACTTAGTCCTGATAGTTTTTGCATATCTATGTTGTAGATCAATAGCTCGAGTATAGCTCCCCTGTTTTATTTTTATATGTTCCTAGAGAAAAACTATGTTGAAAGATGATAGTAGAAATGATGCGGACTCGGTCCGTGATATGAGGATTATCCTCATTACTGCACAGAAGAATTATGCCCTTGATGCACCGCTAGGTGACAGACCTATTGCAGGAGCAGATGTAGACGTTATGAACGTTTGGGAAGCTCGGTATAATGACTACTTGATAGTTTAGTGCGCCATGCTTTACGGCTTAGAACTGGGACTTCAAAAATGTTTTGAACACCATGGAGCATATGAGATGTTCCAAGAGCTGAAATTGGTATTTCAGACTCATGCCCGTGTAGAGAGGTATGAGACATCTGACAAGTACTTTGCCTACAAGATGGAGTTGAATAGCTCAGCTAGTGAGCATATGCTCAGAATGTTTGAGTACTACCATCACTTGAATCAAATGGGAGTTAATCTTCCAGATAAGATAGTGATTGACAGAGTTCTCTAGTCACTATCACCAAGTTACTAGAACTTTGTGATGAACTATAATATGCAAGGGATAATGGAAATGATTCCCAAGCTCTTCGCGATGCTGAAATCGATGAAGGTAGAAATCAAGAAAAAGCATCAAGTATTGATGGTTGACAAGACCACTAGTTTCAAGTAAAAGGGCAAGGGAATAAGGGGAACTTCAAGAAGAACATCAAGCAAGTTGCTGTCCAAGTGAAGAAGCCCAAGTCTGGACCTAAGCCTGAGACTGAGTGCTTCTACTGCAAAGGGACTGGTCACTGGAAGCAGAACTGCCCCAAGTATTTGGCGGATAAGAAGGATGGCAAAGTGAACAAAAGTATACATGATATACATGTTATTAATGTGTACTTTACTAGTGTTCATAGTAGCCCCTGGGTATTTCATACTGGTTCAGTTTCTATGATTAGTAACTTGAAATAGGAGTTACAAAATGAACAGAGACTAGTTGAGGGCGAGGTGACGATGTGTGTTGGAAGTGATTCCAAGGTTGATAAGATCACCATCGCACACTCCCTTTACCTTCGGGATTAGCGTTGAACCTAAAATAAATGTTATTTGGTGTTTGCGTTGAGCATAATATGATTGGATCATGTTTATTGCAATACGGTTATTCATCTAAGTCAGAGAATAATTGTTATTCTGTTTATATGAATAAAACCTTCTATGGTCATACACCCAATGTGAATGGTTTATTGAATCTCGATCGTAGTGATACACATATTCATAATATTGATGCCAAAAGATGCAAAGTTGATAATGATAGTGCAACATATTTGTGGCACTGCCGTTTAGGTCATATTGGTGTAAAGCGCATGAAAAACTCCATGCCGATGGACTTTTGGAATCACTTGATGCTTGCGAACCATGCCTCATGGGCAAGATGACTAAGACTCCGTTCTCCGGAACAATGGAGCGAGCAACTCACTTGTTGGAAATAATACATACTGATGTATGCGGTCCAATGAGTGTTGAGGCTTGCGGCGGGTATCATTATTTTCTGACCTTCACAGATGATTTAAGCAGATATGGGTGTATCTACTTAATGAAGCATAAGTCTGAAACATTTGAAAAGTTCAAAGAATTTCAGAGTGAAGTGGAAAATCATCGTAACAAGAAAATAAAGTTTCTATGATCTGATCGTGGAGGTGAATATTTGAGTTATGAGTTTCGTCTTCATTTGAAACAATGTGGAATAGTTTCGCAACTCATGCCACCTGGAACACCACAGCGTAATGGTGTGTCCAAACGTCGTAACCACACTTTATTAGATATGGTGCGATCTATGATGTCTCTTACCGATTTACCACTATCGTTTTGGGGTTATGCATTAGAGAGAGCTGCATTCACGTTAAATATGGCACCATCTAAATCCGTTGAGACGACACCGCATGAACTGTGGTTTGGCAAGAAACCTAAGCTGTCGTTTCTTAAAGTTTGGGCTTGCAATGCTTATGTGAAAAAGGTTTCAACCTGTTAAGCTCGAACCTAAATCGGAGAAATGTGTCTTCATAGGATGCCCAAAGGAGACTATTGGGTACACCTTCTATCATAGATCTGAAGGCAAGATATTCATTGCTAAGAATGGATCCTTTCTAGAGAAGAATTTTCTCTTGAAAGAAGTGAGTGGGAGGAATGTAGAACTTGATGAGGTAATTGTACCTTCTCCCCAATTGGAAAGTAGTTCATCACAGAATTCAGTTCTAGTGATTCCTACACCAATTAGTGAGGAAGCTAATGATGAACATGAAACTTTAGATCAAGTTACTACCAAACCTCGTAGGTCATCCAGAGTACGGTCCGCGCTAGAGTCGTACGGTAATCCTATTCTGGAAGTCATGTTACTAGACCATGAGAAACCTACGAACTATGAGGAAGCGATGATGAGCCCAGATTCCGCGAAATAGCTTGAGGCCATGAAATCTGAGATGGGATCCATATATGAGAACAAAGTATGGACTTTGATTGACTTGTCCGATGATCGGCGAGCCATTGACAATAAATGGATCTTCAAGAGGAAGACGGACGCTGATAGTAGTGTTACTATCTACAAAGCTTGAATTGTCGCAAAAGGTTTTTGTCAAGTTCAAGGTGTAGACTATGATAAGATTTTCTCACTCGTAGCGATGCTTAAGTCTGTCCGAATCATGTTAGTAATTGCCACATTTTATGAAATCTAGCAAATGGATGTCAAAACTGCATTCCTTAATGGATTTCTTAAAGAAGAGTTGTATATGATGCAACAAGAAGGTTTTGTCAATCCTAAAGGTGCTAACAAAGTGTGCAAGCTCCAGCAATCCATCAATGAACTGGTGCAAGCATCTCGGAATTGGAATATACGCTTTGATAAGGTGATCAAACCATATGGTTTTATACAGACTTTTGGTGAAGCCTGTATTTACAAGAAAGTTAGTGGGAGCACTACATCCTTTCTGATAAGTATATGTGAATGACATATTGTTGATCAAAAATGATGTAGAATTTTCTGGAAAGCATAAAGGAGTGTTTGAAAGGAGTTTCTCAAAGAAAGACCTCGGTGAAGCTGCTTACAGATTGAGCATCAAGATCTATAGAGATAGATCAAGACGTTCGATAAAAAATTTCAATGAGTACATACCTTGACAAGATTTTGAAGTAGTTCAAAATGGAACAGTCAAAGAAGGAGTTCTTGCATGTGTTGCAAGGTGTGAAGTTGAGTAAGACTCAAAAACCGACCACAGCAGAAAATAGAAAGAGAATGAAAGTCATTCCCTATGCCTCAGTCATAGGTTCTATAAAGTATGTTATGTTGTGTACCAGACCTATTGTGTACCTCACCATGAGTTTGGCAAGAGGGTACAATAGTGATCCGGAAGTGGATCACTGGACAGCAGTCAAAATTATCCTTAGTAGAATAAGGAAATATTTCTCGGTTATGGAGGTGATAAAGAGTTCATCGTAAAGAGTTACGTGGATGCAAGCTTTAACACCAATCTGGATGACTCTGAGTCTCAACCTGGATACATACTGAAAGTGGGAGCAATTAGCTAGAGTAGCTACATGCAGAGTATTGTACACATAGAAATATTTGCAAAAATACATACGGCTTTGAATGTAGCGGACCCGTTGACATAAACTTCTCTCACAAGCAAAACATGATCACACCTTAGTACTCTTTTGGGTGTTAATCACATGTCGATGTGAACTAGATTGCTGACTCTAGTAAACCCTTTGGGTGTAAATCACATGGTGATGTGAACTATTGGTGTTAAATCACATGGCGATGTGAACTAGATTAATGACTCTAGTGCAAGTGGGAGACTGAAGGAAATATTCCCTAGAGGCAATAATAAAGTTGTTATTTTATATTTCCTTATATCATGATAAATGTTTATTATTCATGCTAGAATTGTATTAACCGGAAACTTGATACATGTGTGAATACATAGACAAAACAAAGTGTCCCTAGTATGCCTCTACTTGACTTTCTCGTTAATCGAAGATGGTTAAGTTTCCTGGCCATAGACATGTGTTGTCATTTGATGAACGGGATCACATCATTAGAGAATGATGTGTTGGACAAGACCCATCCGTTAGCTTAGCATAATGATCGTTAAGTTTTATTGCTATTGCTTTCTTCGTGACTTATACATATTCCCCTGACTATGAGATTATGCAACTCCCGAATATCGGAGGAACACCTTGTGTGCTATAAAACATCACAACGTAACTGGGTGATTATAAAGATGCTCTACAGGTGTCTCCGAAGGTGTTTGTTGGGTTGGCATAGATCAAGATTAGGATTTGTCACTCCGAGTATTGGAGAGGTATCTCTGGGCCCTCTCGGTAATGCACATCATAATAAGCCTTACAAGCAATGTGACTAATGAGTTAGTTATGGGATGATGTATTACAAAACAATTAAAGAGACTTGCCGGTAATGAGATTGAACTAGGTATGAAGATACCGACGATCGAATCTCGGGCAAGTAACATACCGATGACATAGGGAATAATGTATGTTGTCATAAAGGTTCAACCGATAAAGATCTTCGTAGAATATGTAGGAGCCAATATGGGCATCCAGGTTCCGCTATTGGTTATTGACCGGAGAAGTGTCTCGGCCATGTCTACATAGTTCTCGAACCTGTAGGGTCCGCACGCTTAAATGTTCGTTGACGATATAGTACTATATGAGTTATGTATGTTGGTAACCGAATGTTGTTTGGAATCCCGGATGTGATTACGGACATGACGAGGAGCACCGGGATGGTCCGGAGGTAAAGATTGATATATGTGATAATAGTGTTTGGTCTCTGGAAGGGTTCCGGATGTTTCCCGAAATGTTTGGGTATGAGAACACTTTATTTGGGCCAAAGGGGAAAGCCCACAAGGTTTTTGGAAAATGCAAAAGGAATTTTTGCGGAGTCTAGGGGCCAGACGCCAAGATCCAAATGCCAGGAACCCTGGCGTCTGGCCTTGGAGTCCGAGAAGGACTCTTGCCTTTCGGGTGAAACCAACTTTGTGGAGGCTTTTACTCCAACTTTCGACCCCAAGGCTCAACATATAAATAGAGGGGCAGGGCTAGCACCAAAGACACATCAAGAATCACCAAGCCGTGTGCCGGCAACCCTGTCCCCTCTAGTTTATCCTCCGTCAAAGTTTCTGTAGTGCTTGGCGAAGCCCTGCGGAGAATGTCCTTCACCAACACCGTCACCACGCCGTCGTGCCGCCGGAACTCATCTACTACTTTGCTCGTCTTGCTGGATCAAGAAGGCGAGGACGTCATCGAGTTGAACATGTGCTGAACGCGGAGGTGTCGTACGTTCGGTGCTTGATCGGGACGGATCGTGAAGGTGTACGACTACATCAATCGCGTTGATAAACGCTTCCGCTTTGCGATATTCAAGGGTATGAAGATGCTCTCCCCCTCTCGTTGCTATGCGTCTCCTAGATAGATCTTGCGTGAGCGTAGGCAATTTTGAAATTGCATGCTGTGTTTGCCAACAAATTAATACTCCTCTGATTATGATTATTAATATGCTTTGTGAGTAGTTATGTTTGTTCCTGAGGACATGGGAGAAGTCTTGTTATAAGTAATCATGTGAATTTGGTATTCGTTCGATATTTTGATGAGATGTATATTGTCTCTCCTCTAGTGGTGTTATGTGAACATCGACTACATGACACTTCACCATCATTTGGGCCTAGGGGAAGGCATTGGGAGGTAATAAGTAGATGATGAGTTGCTAGAGTGACAGAAGTTTAAACCGTAGTTTATGCGTTGCTTTGTAAGGGGCTGATTTGGATCCATATGTTTCATGCCATGGTTAGGTTTACCTTAATACTTCTTTCGTAGTTGCGGATGCTTGCGAGAGGGGTTAATCATAAGTGGGAGGCTTGTCCAAGGAAGGGCAGTACCCAAGCACCGGTCCACCCACGTATCAAATTATCAAAGTAACGAACGTGAATCATATGAGCATGATGAAAACTAACTTGACAACAATTCCCATGTGTCCTCAGGAGCGCTTTGCTTTATATAAGAGCTCGCCCAGGCTTGTCCTTTGCTACAAAAAGGATTGGGCCACCTTGCTGCACCTTGTTTACTTTTATTACTTGTTACCCGTTATAATTTATCTTATCACAACACTATCGGTTATCTATAATTTCAGTGCTTGCAGAGAATACATTGCTGAAAACCGCTTGTCATTTTCTTCTGCTCCTCATTGGGTTCGACACTCTTACTTATCGAAAGGACTACGATAGATCCCCTATACTTGTGGGTCATCACCTCCCACCCCCTGCCCCCTCATCTCTCTTCACTCTGTTCTTGCATAGAGTAGATTATTTTTAGTAAATTAGTAAAAATTCAAATATAGTTAATAGATTTAGTTGATATGTAAAACTTTGATTGTATAATGTAGGTCTTTTGAATAGAATAGATAGGTAGAATTTTCTTGTAGAAGGTAGATATAAAATGTTTTTGTTTATATTTTGTTTTTGCAGAAATCAAGGAGCCCTGCATCATCCTCGTCATCGTCCCCATCACATACCCCCTTCGACCTCGAGGTGAGACTAACCAAATCCCCATGTTGATGATGATGTAGATGTTTTGATAGATGTACTAGAGTAGTGAATGAGTAGCTGTGACAATTTCCATGGATGCATAGGTGTGACATGTCATATGTAGTGTTGTGTACAACTAGTGCTTTCCCAAGTGGCCTTTGTTTGCAGGGAACACCTCAGAGTGGCCTACGTTTTGTCGGAGTGTTGATTAATTTCCATTCCAGCAAATTTCAGGCGCTCGATATAGCAAAGGTCATGCTGGATTTTCCCATGAATTTTAGCATGGCTTGTGCTAGAATGTATGAAATGTCGAGTGCCTTGGATTTGCCGGAAAGATCATTAAACAACATTTTGGGTTGACTTTAGGTCTGTTGGGACTCCATACATGATAGTGAAAAACTGCGAGGGAGTGTCCACCATATATGAGAGAAGAAGAATGCCGACTGTTGTCGTGGGGGTCGCTCTTCCTCTTCTTTCTCGTGATAGACCTTTTGGTAATGCACGGGAAGGAAGAGAAGAGCGACCATCACCGACAGTCGCAAATGTCGGAGATGAAGAATCCCGACTATTGTCGTGGGGTCGTTTCTCCTTCGTTCCCGCGTGCTAGACAATTTGGTGAAATGCACTCGGGGACGAAGGGAGGAGCGACCATCACCGACGGTCGAATATATCAGAGAGGGAGTCCCCACCATATACACCACGTGATATGAGAGTTTTCAAGGAAGACTCGACAGACCGAAAGTCAACCCGTGATGAATATTCAAAAGTTTAATCTTTGAATTATGAACACAGCAGATGTCTGATGACGATAGGATCCCGGAGTGTCGTTACTGCTACGATGACCGGGGTTTGTGCGACAGGTTTCCTCACCTGCAAAATGATAGGAGTTTCACCGTGAATTTGGATGAGACCTTTGATGTTTGTACAGTACACAACGACAAGCATTTCGTCGTAATTAATATCATCACTTGTTCTTCTTTTGTTCAACATGTAATTTCTTAGAAAAACTCAATTTGATTAGTACATCCCGTGCCATGCAAGACCATATGTATTGCTGAAGCTCGGTTTCAAAGACTTTGAGAATATGGAGACGAGGAGGGCTCACTTAAAAACTAAACATGGTTATGCGTTTCGGGTTAAGCTGTACAATGCGGTCAATCACTTCCATTCGGTTGCTCTAATTGGGAAGCTCTCTGCAAGGCATGTGCATTTGACGAGGGTATGCAAATAACATTTGATATTTGTCCCGAAGACCTAACAACAGTAGAAACTAACAATAACATATACACTAGTAATAGCATCAAGAACACACAATGTGGCACTACAAACTAACAATTTGGCAGTAGAAAGTGACAATGTGGCACTAAAAACGATGCAAACTACCACTACATTATGAACAATTGATGAACAAAGTAAGCATGCACTCTTGTTCATCCCCAAAACAGTGGATTTCGAATCCGATCGAATCTAGTAGAATCCAGTCGAATCGGATCGGATCGGGTCAAATGTACGTGCCACAATCTAATCTAGCACACTATGAACTACCCTAATAACCCTAACTAAGAAGCAGAGGGGAATTTGAGAGCTTACAGTGGGGGTTGCCGGTGTAGCGTACGCCGGTTGTGGTGAAAACCTCGGTGGGAAGAGGGGTGTTGCCATCGCCGATGAAGAGGACCCGACCATTCCCAGGGCCGCGGCCGTGCACCTCGGCCTGCGCGGGCTCAAAGATGACGCCGACGTCCTAGAGCTCCCCTCCCCTTGCACCGGACGCGGAGAAGAAAACCCTCTTATGGGGGTAACAATACCCCCATAAGAGGGGCCTACAAAGGACGGCGCCGGCAGGTATTGGATCCCCGTGATGTTCGAGCCGATGGAGAGGACCACCGGCTCCGGTGGCGGAGCCGGAGCAACCGGCGCTGCATTGGCCCGGGGCGGCAGCATGGTTTAGAAAGGGAAGGGAGCTCGCAGTGCCGCCGCCAGATCTACTCTGGCCGTGGAGAGGCCGGCAACCCACCTCTCTTGGATGGGATTGCTGCCGGCGATGACCAGAGTGGGTGAGGCGTGGCGAGACGGCGGCGTGACCATCGGAGAAACCGAACAGGCGATAAGGTGAGAGAGGGAGTGGGTGTGAACTGGCGAGGGAGGTGACAGGAGGGACGTGGGGAGTTATGAGCAATCGCTTCGTCTCCCACGCGTCACAAGGCATGCGGGCGCGCGCCACGCGTGAGCGAGCCTGGCTCACAAAAAACGGCCGATTACGCCGTTCCTCCATAGCCAAGCTAAGGCCTGCTTTGAGGTTCGTGCGGGCCAGATTTTTAATGCGGCCCAGGCAATCAAACGGGCCAGATTCTTCTCGCGTAGGCCAGGCCCGACCTAATGCGACCAACCAAACACGTCCAAGGTGACTTGGGAGATACGGAGATACTTAGTTAGAAGGTCCGAGCAGAGACTAGAGATCCGTTCTACAGTAGGAGTACAACAGAGTGGGCAAAAGACAAACACGCAACTAAAGTCGATCTGGTACTCAAACTACCACGCAGCCCTCTTCCTCACAGATAGGCCGCCCCAGCTCACGCCGTGCCACCAACGCCTCCGGCTCCCTTTCAGCTTCAAACTGTGCTCACGCCGTGCCACCAACGCCTCCGGCTCCCTTTCAGCTTCAAACTGTACTTGCTGACTCACATTTGGTTCTCCCTTGCTCTGCTTCCGCAACTTCTCTCGCTATGACTGAGGGCCGTAGACTGTGCTGTTCACAGCCTTCAATGGCACTCCATTCCGCAGCGCTGCGACCTTCTTCTCGATGCAAACCACCGCCATGAAAGGATCGAGCAGCCGCCACTGGTGCATGAAAGACAGGGATTGCTCGGGGCGCCGGGCCTCGTGTTCCAAGCACAGCAGCGTGTCCTTCAAATCACACAGAAAGTCGTGCATGTTGGACCATTCCTTTCCACAGTCATCTCCATCAACTATGGACGAGCGGACCAGCAGCCACTCACCAAAGCACTTCCAAGCCCTAGCAAGAGAAGCCAGGCGCATGAGCTTGTCGGGCGACTCGTACATGAGGTCGATCTTAATCTTGTTCCCCCTTTCCTTATCGCCCTCGATCTTGCTCTTGTTCCCCCTCTCCTTGCCCTCGATCTTCCACCCGGCGTCCATCATCAGAAGATGCGCGTGCAGCCGGAGATGGTTCCAGAGCATTCCAAAGCCACAGCCGCCAGGCCGCCGCGCGATCACGCTGGTGATGTCAACCCTCTCCAAATCCAGGACACTGGAAAGTTCTGCTCTGTGGCTGCTGTGATTGTGAGTCACCGCCCTGCGAGTGTACACCCGATCAACGGAAGGTGGCGTCGACTGTACCACGAGCTCAGAAGGCATGTCATGATGATCTGTGCAAGGCATTGCGTTCTGCATCTGTTGACTAGCACTGTGATCGAAGACATGATAGCTCGATAGGTTGCCGTGAGTGAAGGACTCCACTATGCGGCAGTAGCCCATCTTGCCGCTGGAGGCAGAGCCGGATGGCGGTATAGATGTTTTGCCTATGCCTGGTTGAGAAGTGTTCTGTCCGCAGCCGAAAATCTCCTCAAAGATTTTTCTTTCCTCCTCAGAACCATCAAATGTGTCTTCTCTCAGCTCAGCGACATTCTTTTCAAACACCATCGTCATAAGATCATCCTCGTTCATGCCCATTCCGGCCAGGAAGTCCATCCCATCCATCCTGTTTAGTGGCGCGAACTGAAGCAATCACACTGGAATGAAGGCATTAACAAAGTCAGAGGCTTAGAGCACACATATTTGCAACATTAGAAAAAACCCAACTTTAAAGTCTAATTGCAGAAAATAATCAGCACAAGAGGTAAGCTATGACTTGCAAAAACAGAGGCATGTAACACCTGAGCTAGCCTATGTAAGCATAAAACGATATTTTAACCCCAAACAAAGAACTGAAATAAAATCCGGGACAGAGTTATGATAGCATTTGCCCTTCAAGTGTACAAAAAAAAGAATGTTTTGAAATATAAAATTTGCCTTTTTAGTGATTGTGCTAAATTGAAAGCACACATCAGAGTCGCAGAGCCTTGAAAGGCTGGACCTGAACCAGAATAGCAGTCCATCATCGCAACGCAAGGATGGTAGCAGGAACATCAACAAAATCGAAACAATGGGGTGATATCAGTATGCGACGCATTTCGACGGGGGGAAATAATGGTACAGTAAGACAAAAAGAAAACCTAAATCCACATGCATCAAGATTCAAGAACTCTGCCCAACATTCCGGCACTTCACCGTTTGCAGGGCAGACAAATCAATCGCACCATCCATCTGACGCAGCGAACATGCAGGCAGCGGGCGAGCGATTTCCCCCAATCCAAGAACCAGATGCAAGGATGAAGAAGATGTACAGCTACCAATACCATACCAAGAACAGGCGGCGCCCCGTGCTGCCGAGAGGCTGACCTTCCGTGCCTGTGGGCAAGAAAATGCACCGCTCTATCCCCTCCCCGTTGGAGACCTCGCCTCCGCCTCCTCTCTTCTCTATCCACCAAGCTCTGTCGGTCTCTTTCACCGAAACCACCGCACCGAACAGTGGTGGCACTATCTCTTTGCTCCGGGGCGCGCGCGCAAAATCTCTGACTCGCACAGGGCAGGAGGTGGGAGGGGCGGGGGCAGAGCGCGAGCAGAATGCTGTGCCGCGTGTTTTTCTCGTTCAGAGGGGTAGGTTGGTTGCCACTTGCCACATCCGGCCCTGCACTGCACGACAGCCGGCCTCCTCAAACCGCGTATATACGTGGATGAACGGTGCATGACCGGTCTTAAAAATTTGACTCATCCAAACTTCTTAAATCGGCTCTCATATCCAGCTCATACCTGCGCGGCTACGAGGATATCCGGACGCGTCAGACGCGACTGTCACATCAGATCTGACAGGCAGGACCCACAATAAACTGCAGCAATTCCCTCTCTTCTCTATCGTTCACCCATGCCCTCCACTAGCTCTGCCGCTGTCCCGATCCCTCAGCGCCGTCATCCCCGCCACAAACCTCCTCCCCGGCCGTCTCGACTCTTCGGTTACCGTTGCCTCTCCGGATGCCGTCGTGGTGCGTCTGACTATTCTCAGACTGCACCTCGCCCTCTATGTGGTCAAAAAATTGTCCGTCCAAAAAACACGGAGCTTGATACGTGCAAGAGGAATTTTTTGATTCGTCTGAGTCAGACAGGGATGTGGAGATGTTGATGATCATGAGCATCCAAGAGGGAATGGATAGGGAGGTGGAGCACATTCTGAAGTTCGAGGGTTTTCGCTCAAAGAAAGGAGAGTTCTGAATCGGGATAGAGTCGCTGGAGCACGGCTGCTCTACGAGGACTACTTTCAACCCGTGCTAACATTCCTTCATACATGGCTTCGTCGACACTTCCATATGCGCAAACCATTGTTCTTCCTCGTGGTAGAGGGAGTGGAGGCATATGATTCCTACTTCAAGTTGATCCACGATTGTTCTGGAGAACTCTCATTGTGTGCTAAGCAGAAGTGCACGGCTGCTACAAGGATGCTTGCACTTGGTACCGCCGCCGATGCCGTTAGTGAGATGGTACGGATGGGGGCACATCCCTGAAGACCACTGTGAGATTTGGTCGCCCCGTGGTGCAAGTGTTTGGAGCAGAGTATCTGAGAGAACCAAATGTGTAAGATGCGGAAAAGTTGATGGCTATTGGAGCGGCGATAGGCTTTCCAGATATTCTTGTTTCAATTGATTGCATGCATTGGCAATGAAAGAACTGTCCTAGATGTTTGCGTGGAATGTATCAAGATCACACCAAAGAGGCCACCATCATATTCGAAGCAGTGTCAACAAATGACTATGGATTTGGCATGCCTAGTTCTTACAACGACATCAATGTGCTATAGCGATCTCTCTTATTCAGGAGACTTTGCAATGGGGAAGCACCGATGTGCAACTACACTGTCAACAGGCATGACTACGACAAGGGATACTACCTTGTAGATGGTACCTATCCTCAGCGGGTGACGTTTGTGAAGACCATATCCGATCCTCATGGCAACAAACAAAGGCGCTTTGCAGCAATGCAAGAAGCAGCTAGAAAGGATGTGGAGAGGTCATTCAGAGTGTTTCAAGCTCGTTGGGAAATTGTTCGTGGAGCTGCAATGATGTAGAAATCAGAGACTTCATGGCAACTAATGACATGTTGTGTCATTTTGCATAATATGGTTGCCAGGGACGTGTTAACAGGCAGCCCGAACCCATGATTTCAAGAAGCCTGGAGAACATATACACATCACGGATCAAAATGCAGATCCGATTCTGCAGATGCACCAGAATCTTCGAGATGAACAGGTGCACATGCAGCTACTCAATAATCTTATGGAGCATATATGGACCCACAATGAAAACCAAGAAGGAAATCAAATAGTTTAATGTTTGAATTGTGCACTTCAATTAAATTTGAGAAAAATTCACTGTAGGTCACTAAACTTGAGTTGGGTGACAGTTTGGTACCACTACTTCAAAATACCCTAACTACAGTCCACGTACTTGCGCGAGGGGTTCACTTTGGTCCGAACGTACGGTTTCGTGTACGTATTTGCTGACTTGGCCGAGTCAGCGGCCGCTAGCTCGCTTTGACCGACACCTGGTCGATCCTAGGGTGAATACTAGTCGATCTGGGGGTTTTTGCACAGTCCACGTACTTGCGCGAGGGGTTCACTTTGGTCCAAACGTACGGTTTCGTGTACGTATTTGCTGACTTGGCCGAGTCAGCGGCCGCCAGCTCGCTTTAACCGACACCTGGTCAATCCTAGGGTGAATACTAGTCGATCCGGGGGTTTTGCAAAAATGCCATGACCAATAAACCAGCCCACCTGGTCGGACCGCACCAGCTTGTTGTCTCCCTCTCCTCCCGCACCCTCTCTGCTCGTCGTCGCTGTCGAGGTCCTCCGAGCTCATCGACGTCGACGTCGGCTCCATGAGCACATCGTTGGACGCTAAGCCGCCGCCGTCCGCATTGTTCGAGAGGGGTGTTGGGGATACACATAAGAGGTAGGCCCACGAAGGGTCGAAATATCATAAAGCATGGGGTCCACATAACATGTGGGTCCAGATAAATTTCATACGGACATACTATCCACTCGGATGACCATCAAGTCACTCGGATGACAACAACCACTCGGAGCATAGCACTCCACTCAACCAACTCATTCCATTCAGAGCACCTGATCTCACTCGGATATGCGAAGACCAGCAGTCGACAAGACACTCGAAGCATCATCTTAGTAGTAGGTTGAGTTGTGGCATTAACGCCCCCACTTTGTAACATAGAAGGTGAGGGGGTGGCACACTCTATATAAGACACCCACCACCACTAGGCTAGGGGGCTCTTTTTCCACTCTCTTTCTTCTAATTCTCTCTCTCTCTCTAGTCTCAGGACTTAGCTCAACCTTGAGGATCCGTTCTCGTCTCTTGTACATTGTAATCTCCGGATACATACTCAGATAAAACAAAGCCTCTCCGGAGCACGAGACGTAGGGTTGTTATCTTCACCGTGAGAGGCCCGAACTCGCTAAAACCACCGTGTCACCCATTTGCATCTCGATAGATCATGCTCCTTTATCCTACCCCTCTCTTATTGTTGGAATCGTTCCCACGACAGTTGGCGCCCACCGTGGGGCATGGCGTCTATTGAGCCATGATGCAAATGATCGATCATGGATCGAGAGTAAGAAGAAGATAGGGCACCAGGCGTGGAGGAAGACCGCCTCATCTTCCCGATGCCCGGACGCGGCATGCTGCAGCGACTCCCTTCGGAACGACCTCCTCTTCTTCTTGCATGAAGTCTCGATCGACGATCCGGCTCCCGCATGAATGTTCGGTGAAGTCTACGTCCGCTGCAACCGCTCCATTGACTCCATCATCGTCGGCCCGCTCCTTCCTCCGATCGTCCGCTTGGCCATGGTCTCTGCGACCAACTTCCCGGATTCCCGCACGGCAGGGCGCCGCATGGACGGTGCGCCCCACACGGCGCATCTGTCGGAGGCCGGTCATGCTACTCGCACAAGACGAGTCCTCCCGCAGGCGTCGCGGACCCGCCATGGCTTCCGGGAGGTGGCACTGGCCCGACGCGGTGCGGGTGTCAGGGCGGGCCGCACCCCCATGCACGGCGACTCCTCCCGCCGGTGCCTGCTGCCCTGCTGCAACGTCCGCAGTCGAGGCACAAGCCCATGATCTGGCAATAAACCGGCAGGGAGATAAATGGCCCGTGGAAGAAGGAAACTTCCTTCACATGCATGAACGGTAACCCATCTTGCTTAATTACCGCTAACTAACGCCTCGTGCATGCAGATCCTGGTCGGGAGGAATTCCCTTCTTCAATGCGTTGGTTAGCCAGGCAATCACATCTAATTACTAGGCATTTATTGCTAATTTTGATCACTTTGGAGCAAGAGTCCGTCTCTCTGCTCGGCCTTGATCTGCAGGTCAAACGCCCGTTGGATCCGGTCCGCTTGCAAGCAGGATAGAGCCAACCGCCTCCAGCAAACAGATCAACGCTCGTGCGCTCATGGGCACATCTACACCGAACATCACCAACACCTCTCAGCCCAGCACTCCGTGTCGGCCTGCTCAGCCAGCTCCACACCGACCGGATCGTAACCCAGTCGTGGTTCCTTCGGACCGGTTCACTCGGTCGTCTCGGCCGGTTCACCTTTTTTTCACTGGGCCAGCTAATGTACCAAGTCAAGCCACTCAAACATTCAGAGGAGGATACCATATCATCATACTACATCACAATCATTTTAACGCTATGTTGATATCCAAGATAAATCATTATTAACTCCTAGCTACTTAAGCATGGTATGAGAAACTACAATCTCTAACTGTCATTGCAAACATGTTTAATCACAATGGGCTGAAGCCTGGATAGTAGGTTAAACATATTTACACAGACAGAACAAGTCGAGTTCATACCAGTTTCTCCTTGCCACGGCCAGCTCATCGAATATCATCATTATTGCCTTTCACTTGCACGACCAAATGATATGAAAATAATAATAGTGCAAGAGTGCCATGGACTAAGATGGAATCTGCAAAACATTTTATTCAACAGGAGAAGACAAGGTAAAATGGGCTCTTATTAGTTCAATAGTTATTCATATGAGAGCCACTCAACATTTTCATCGTGGTCTTCTCCTCGGTACAACTCGAATAAAAGAAACGAAATTCATAGAAATACACTGAAATATTTTTGGAGTTTTTGGTTTTCTTTAGCAAGCAAATAAAAGGGAAAAGCAAAAACAAGAAAAACTATTTACACGGGAAAGCTCCCAACAAGCAAAAAAAGAACAAGGAAATCTTTTTTGGATTTTATTTTTAGTACTATTACTAAGCATGCGTAGAAAGTAAATTACTACAACTAATTTTTTTGGTTTTTCTGAAGTTTTTCAAACACACAAGAAGAAAGCAAAAAATAAATCTAAGCATGGATGATACAATTGTGAACACCGACAAATGGAATGATATGTGAACATGAATATAATGTTGGTGAGAACACGTACTCCCCCAAGCTTAGGCTTTTGGCCTAACTTGATAGTGAATCAGTAGCCTGGAGGGTAGTAGTCGGCATGGTAGCTCACGCAGGCTCTCAGTGCGGAGGCCTCAACACGCCGTGCTGCCAACACTACTGCATTGTGAGCTCGGGCCTCGCTGTCAAGAACAAAATATCTTTCCTTGTTGTGATAATCAAAGAGAGCAGGCGCAGGCAAATATGTGTCCACAATATGTGATTGGTTAAACAACAAATTATAAGTGAAGTTATCAGCCCTTCCCTTGAGAATCTTATGCTCCTTTAAGGCATCAAAATCTAAATATCAAGTGGGTAGGATAGGGTCAAAGGGCAAAGGTGAAACACCCAGTCCTTGTGCTAAACGTGTGGCATAAATTCCACCATAGAACCAGCCACTTTTGGCGTTATGCTGAAGTCTACGTGCAACAATCGCTCCAAGGTTATAATTCCTTTCACCAGTGAGAGTGGTGTGAATGAGGCTCAAATCTGGCGAACAAAGTATGCTACAGTCTGGCTTGCCTACTATGCATTTCCCATTAAATAATGCAAAATACTGGATTGCGGGAAAGTGAACACCTTTTATTTTTCCTTGTCTCACTCCTCTATTTTCACCATAACAAAGGCGAGTCAAGAAGGTCTCATACTCAGCCTTTGCTGGCTCATCAAGTGAACCCCAAAATGGAAGTTTGCAATGGTAAGCAAAATTTTCTAGTGGAATAGTAAATGCTTCATCATAAAGCATAAACGACACCCTAGACTCACATGGAAAATATTTAAATCCTTTGACAAATGATTCAGTGAGAAGATGGCGTTGTTCACACTTATCTGAGAGGTAGGGACTGAGACCGGCATTGTGAACATATTGCTCAAATTCCTCCTTGATGCCCACTTGCACCATATATTCATCACAAGGCCATAAGAATGTTTTGGTGGCGGCATCTCGCGTGGAACTTTCACTTGGTTCGGCGTAAGACCGACGAGCAGAACTGTCACTAGAGGATGCCCCTGAGGATCGTCTCCTCGAAGAACTCCTTCCAAGTAGGTTCATCATGTCTGCATACAATTTTCTGAAAATAAAAAAAATTGGAGTGACAAAAATTTGTCAATAAAACTTTGTAAGATTGATAGCAACTACTCATAGGGATACATAGAGGCCATAGCAAGCATTCAAACAACTTAGAACACTAAGAATTCAGCATACAAGCACATCTACAGCAGCACCAAGAGTAGCTAATTATTCAAAGTGTAAACCACTAAAACAAAAATTAATTGGACAAATGGTGGAGTCACATACCAAGCAACAATCTACCGAAACAGTTTCGGAAATGGAGCTTCGAGCAAAGAGATCGAAAATGGAAGCAAAATGAGCAAGAACACGGGAGAGAGCAAGAGTGATTTTTTTCTGGAGGTAGGTGACAATGTGGGCTAAAGAGATAAGTGAGGGGGCCCACGTGGGGACCACAACCCCCAAGGGCGCGCCAGGGGGTGCTGGCGCGCCCAGGTGGGTTGTGCCCACCAGGTGCACCCCCCCTCTGGTTATTTTTGCACCAAAAATTCTTAAATATTCAGGAAAAATAATATAAAATTTTCAGGGCATTCTAAGAACTTTTATTTTTGGGTCATTTTTTATTGCACAGGAAATTTAGAAAACAGACAAAACATGGCATTTTATTTTATTTAACTAATAAAAACAGAGAATAAAAGGTAGGGAGAGAAAGTAGTGCTTACTAAATTCATCAACTTCATACCGTTCAAAAATGATTCATTAATATGGCTGATCAAGTCTTATTAACAACCACTTTCAATTAGTATGAAACCGAAGAACTTTCGTAAATCACTAAGTTACCTCAATGGGGATATCCCTTTCCCCAACAATAAGCATTTCATATTTCTTTTTGACAGTAGGTAGAGGTATTTGAAAACTTCCAATAGTGATTGTTGGAAATTTTTCAATAACATTAATACCATTCACTTGGAATTGTTTCTTCGGAAAATGCACCGTATGCTCATTACCATTGATATGAAAAGTGACCTTGATTTTATTGCAATCAATAACAGCCCCTGCAGTGTTCAAGAAGGGTCTACAAAGGATAATCGACATGTTGTCGTCCTCGGGCATCTCAAGTATAACAAAGTCAGTCAAAATAGTAACATTAGCAACAACAACAGACACATCCTCACAGATACCGATAGGTATGGTAGTTGACTTGTCAGCCATTTGCAAAGATATTTTAGTATGTGTGAGTTTATTCAATTGAAGTCTTTTATATAAAGAGAAAGGCATAACACTAACACCGGCTCCTAAATCACACAAAGCAGTTTTCACATAATTATTTTTGATAGAGCAAGGTGTAGTTGGTAGTCCCGGATCTCCAAGTTTTTTAGGTACTCCATCTTTAAAAGTATAATTAGCAAGCATAGTGGAGATTTTAGCTTCCGGTATTTTTCTCTTATTTGTGATGATGTCTTTCATATACTTTGCATAAGGAGGCATTTTCAAGATATCTGTCAAGCGAGTACGCAAAAAGACTGGCCTCAGCATTTCAGCAAAGCGTTCAAATTCTTCATCATCATTCTTTTTAGTTGACTTGGGTGGAAAAGGCATAGGTTTTTCAACCCACGGTTCTCTTTCTTTACCGTGTTTCCTAGCCACAAAGTCTCCTTTATCATATCTTTTATTCTTTGGTTGTGGGCTATCAAGATCAACAGGTGGTTCTATCTCAACATCATTATCTGGTTCTTGATCATTGGTTGGTTGAGAGTCTTCATGAACCTCATCATTATCTTTTTCATTAGATGAGTGTTCATTACCAGATTGAGTTTCAGCATCTGAGATAGAAGTTTCATTTTCATTATCAGGAGGTTTCTCTATTTCAGGTTCACTAGAAGCATGTGAAGTCCTATCATTTTTCTTTTTCTTTCTAGAAGGACTAGGTGCACTGGTGTTAGCTCTTTGTGAATCTTGTTCGATTCTTTTAGGGTGTCCCTCAGGATAAAGTGGTTCCTAAGTCATTTTACCTCCTTTAGTTGCAACTCTAACAGCAAAGTCATGCATATTATGATTCATTTCATCAAGCAATTCTCTTTGAGATTTAGCAACTTGATCTAGTTGAGTTTGAACCATAGAAGCATGTTTTCCAACACCTTTAACATCATTTGATATTCTAAATAATGTTGGGGAACACAGTAATTTCAAAAATTTCCTACGCAAACGCAAGATCATGGTGATGCATAGCAACGAGAGGGGAGAGTATCGTCTACGTACCCTCGTAGACCGTAAGCGAAAGCGTTATGAGAACATCGTTGATGTAGTCGTACGTATTCACGATCCGACCGATCCAAGTACAGAACGTATGGCACCTCCGAGTTTAGCACACGTTCAGCTCGGTGACATCCCACGAACTCCGATCCAGTAGAGCTTCGAGGGAGAGTTCCGTTAGCACGACGGGCGTGATTACGGTGATGATGATGCTACCGACGCAGGGCTTCACCTAAGCACCTCTATGATATGACCGAGGTGGATTATGGTGGAGGGGGGCACCGCACACGGCTAAAAGATCAATTGATCAACTTGTGTGTCTATGGGATGCCCCCTGGCCACGTATATAAAGGATGGAGGGAGGAGGAGGCCGGCCCTCATAGGGTGCGCCCAAAGTGTGGAGTCCTACTAGGACTCCCTAGTCCTAGTAGGATTCCACCTCCCACATGGAATACGGAAAAGGGAAGGGAGAAGGGGAAGGAAGGAAGGGGGCGCCCCCTTTCCCTAGTCCAATTCGGACTAGTCCATGGGGAAGGGGCGCGGCCACCCTTGAGGCCTTTCTCTCCTTTCCCGTATGGCCCATTAAGGCCCAATACGAATTCCCGTAACTCTCCAGTACCCCGAAAAATACTCGAATCACTCGGAACCTTTCCGATGTCCGAATATAGCCTTCCAATAAATCGATCTCTATGTCTCGACCATTTCAAGACTCCTCGTCATGTCCCCGATCTCATCCGGGACTCCGAATAAACTTTGGTCATCAAATCACATAACTCATAATACAAATCATCACAGAACGATAAGCGTGCGGACCCTACGGGTTCGAGAACTATGTAGACATGACCGAGACTCATCTCCGGTCAATAACCAATAGAGGAACCTGGATGCTCATATTGGTTCCTACATATTCTACAAAGATCTTTATCGGTCAAACCGCATAACAACATACATTGTTCCCTTTGTCATTGGTATGTTACTTGCCCGAGATTCGATCGTCGGTATCTCAATACCTAGTTCAATCTCGTTACTGGCAAGTCTCTTTACTCGTTTCGTAATGCATCATCTTGCAACTAACTTATTAGTCACATTGCTTGCAAGACTTATAGTGATGTGCATTACCGAGAGGGCCCAGAGATACCTCTCCGACAATCGGAGTGACAAATCCTAATCTCGATCTATGCCAACTCAACAAGTACCATCGGAGACACCTGTAGAGCACCTTTATAATCACCCAGTTATGTTGTGACATTTGTTAGCACACAAAGTGTTCCTCCGGTATCCGGGAGTTGCATAATCTCATAGTCGTAGGAACATGTATAAGTCATGAAGAAAGTAATAACAATATACTAAACGATCAAGTGCTAAGCTAACGGAATGGGTCAAGTCAATCACATCATTCTCTAATGATGTGATCCCGTTAATCAAATGACAAGTCATGTCTATGGCTAGGAAACTTAGCCATCTTTGATTCAACGAGCTGGTCAAGTAGAGGCATACTAGTGACACTCTGTTTGTCTATGTATCCACACATGTACTAAGTTTCCGGTTAATACAATTCTAGCATGAATAATAAACATTTATCATGAAATAAGGAAATAAATAATAACTTTATTATTGCCTCTAGGGCATATTTCCTTCAGTCTCCCACTTGCACTAGAGTCAATAATCTAGTTCACATCGCCATGTGATTTAACACCAATAGTTCACATCACCATGTGATTAACACCCATAGTTCACATCGCCATGTGACCAACACTCAAAGGGTTTACTAGAGTCAGTAATCCTAGTTCACATTGCCATGTGATTAACACCCAAAGAGTACTAAGGTCTGATCATGTTTTGCTTGTGAGAGAAGTTTAGTCAACGGGTCTGCCATATTCAGATCTATATGTATTTTTCAAATTTCTATGTCAACAATGCTCTACATGAAGCTACTCTAGCTAATTGCTCCCACTTTCAATATGTATCCAGATTGAGACTTAGAGTCATCCGGATCAGTGTCAAAACTTGCATCGACGTAACCCTTTATGATGAACCTTTTGTCACCTCCATAATCGAGAAACATATCCTTATTCCCCTAAGGATAATTTTGACCGCTGTCCAGTGATCTACTCCTAGATCACTATTATACTCCCTTGCCAAACTCAGTGTAGGGTATACAATAGATCTAGTACACAACATGGCATACTTTATAGAACCTATGGCTGAGGCATAGGGAATGACTTTTCATTCTCTTTCTATTTTCTGCCGTGGTCGGGTTTTGAGTCTTTACTCAACTTCACACCTTGCAACATAGGCAAGAACTCCTTCTTTGACTGTTCCATTTTGAACTACTTCAAAATCTTGTCAAGGTATGTACTCATAGAAAAAATATATCAAGTGTCTTGATCTATCTCTATAGATCTTGATGCTCGATATGTAAGTAGCTTCACCAAGGTCTTTCTTTGAAAAACTCCTTTCAAACACTCCTTTATGCTTTCCAGAAAATTCTACATCATTTCCGATCAACAATATGTCATTCACATATACTTATCAGAAAGGTTGTAGTGCTCCCACTCACTTTCTTGTAAATACAGGCTTCACCGCAAGTCTATATAAAATCATATACTTTGATCACTTTATCAAAGCATATATTCCAACTTCGAGATGGTTGCACCAGTCCATAGATGGATCGCTGGAGCTTGCACACTTTGTTCAGGGCCGGTCCTAAGATTTTGGGGGCCCAGGGCGAAACCAAAACTCGGGGCCCCTAGTATAAACAATATAGCAATCATAATGAATATATGTATATATGAAACGTTAATAACAATCACTTAAATACGTCCAAAAAATATACATATGAAATAATTGTACATGTTACCATTAAATATAATAATATTCCATGATGCAAAGTCAATTATGATGAGGTGCATGTCAATCTCATCCAATAATTTCTTCTCAATGGTTAATGTTGTCAAACCACTTAAATTCTCTTGAATCATCCTTGATCTCAAATAGTTACTCAATATTTTTTACCTCTGAAAAACTTATTTCAACCAATGCGATAAATAGATAATTCCAGGAGTAATAGGAAGTAAATAAATTAAAGAAAGTATTGATATAATTGGAATTTCGGAAGCAATAGAGGCATTGGGGTAAAAATTGACTTGTATGGCATACTCAAAAATCACTATAGTAGACATTACACTGTCTAGCAAAGTGAACTTCATATTTTTCAATTAAGAAAAATTTAAAACTAGATGTTCATCAACACCAGCAGATTTTGCATGTGAACCTATTGAAATAACTGTATCAGGACCACTTACATTGAGCACCGATGTTGATGTCAACATTTTCCCCTTGTTCTAATTCAGAATCCCTATCAATTTATGCATCTTACAACAACAACCGCCAATTCACCATTTGGGTTCAACGAAGCATCAATATCTCTCTTGATTTTTTTAATCAAGAGAGCCTCTCTGATTCCACCATCCACACATTGTATCATTTTTAATCATGCTGAAAATAAATAAATAATTAAATAATGACATCAAAGGTTCATTGATGAGATCTATGCATCATGTATGTTCAGGATAAATTACTTAATCAGTATACAGTGAGTACCTTGGATGATCTGACCAGCTTTGGTGGTAGGGCGTTCAGCGATGACCGGATGACTCGATGTGGACTCGCCTTGCTCTAGGAATTAGGAAGCAAATTAGATCGGCGATGAGTGTGTGCATGTCCAGCACCTGAAGGCAGAGATGAAAGAAGCGCCGGGTACTGAGTATTCTAACTATCATCTCATGATCGGGGGCCCCGGGAATAGAAATCGGGGAGAAGGTGAACTGGCGACCGAAGGAGACGGGAGGAGGGCGGTATGTTTGTTATTGCGGAAAGGACGGCGTAGGATATGGCGTGATGATTCTATTAGAGCTAATTGCTACGTGATGGAATAGAAAGAATTGCTACGTTTTTCTGGAAGATGAGAAGAGGAACAATCGCTAATTCGATACGTTTCCTTTTTCTGAGACAAAGTTCGATATTTTTACTTGCATCCACGCACTACCTGGGGAGGGCCCCTGAATTTCGGGGGTCCGGGGCGTCCGCCCCCCTGCCCCCCTCTAGGCCAGGCCTGACTTTGTTAGCACCTTTAGGATTGTTAAAACCTTCTTGTTGCATCATATACAACTCTTCTTTAAGAAATCCATTAAGGAATGAAGTTTTGACATCCATTTGCCAGATTTCATAAAATGTGGCAATTACTAACATGATTCGGACAGACTTAAGCATCTCTACGAGTGAGAGAATCTCATCATGTCAACATCTTGAACTTGTCGAAAACCTTTTGCGACAATTCGAGCTTTTTATATAGTAATACTACTATCAGCGTCTGTCTTCCTCTTGAAGATCCATTTATTCTCAATGGCTTGCCGATCATTGGGCAAGTCAACCAAAGTCCACACTTTGTTCTCATACATGGATCCCATCTCAGATTTCATGGCCTCAAGCCATTTCGCAGAATTTGGGCTCATCATCGCTTCCTCATAGTTCGTAGGTTCGTCATGGTCTAGTAACATGACTTCCAGAAAGGATTACCGTACCACTCTGGTGCGGACCATACTCTAGTTGACCTACGAGGTTCGGTAGTAACTTGACCTAAAGTTTCAAGATCATCATCATTAGCTTCCTCACTAATTGGTGTAGGAATCACTGGAACTGATTTCTGCGATGAACTACTTTCCAATAATGGAGCAGATACAATTACCTCATCAAGTTCTACTTTCCTCCCACTCACTTCTTTCGAGAGAAACTCCTTCTCTAGAAAGGATCCATTCTTAGCAACAAAATATCTTGCCTTCAGATCTGTGATAGAAGGTGTACCCAATAGTCTCCTTTGGGTATCCTATGAAGATACATTTTTTCGATTTGGGTTCGAGCTTATCAGGTTGAAGCTTTTTCACATAAGCATCACAACCCCAAATTTTAAGAAACAACAACTTGTATTTCTTGCCAAACCATAGTTCATAAGGTGTCATCTCAACGGATTTAGATGGCGCCCTATTTAACGTGAATGCAGCTGTCTCTAATGCATAAACCCAAAATGATAGTGGTAAATCGGTAAGAGACATCATAGATCGCACCATATCTAATAAAGTGTGGTTACGACGTTCGTACACACCATTACACTGTGGTGTTCCAGGTGGCGTGAGTTGCGAAACTATTCCACATTGTTTCAAATGAAGACCAAACTCATAACTCAAATATTCTCCTCCACGATCAGATCGTAGAAACTTTATTTTCTTATTACGATGATTTTCCACTTCACTCTGAAATTCTTTGAACTTTTCAAATATTTAAGACTTATGTTTCATCAAGTAGATATACCCATATCTGCTCAAATCATCTGTGAAGGTTAGAAAATAACGATACCCGCCGCGAGCATCAACACTCATTGGACTGCATACATCAGTATGTATTATTGCCAACAAGTCTGTTGCTCGCTCCATAGTTCCGGAGAAAATCTTAGTCATCTTGCCCATGAGGCATGGTTAGCAAGCATCAAGTGATTCATAATCAAGTGATTCCAAAAGCCCATCAGCATGGAGTTTCTTCATGCTCTTTACACCAATATGACCCAAACGGCAGTGCCACAAATAAGTTGCACTATCATTATTAGCTTTGCATCTTTTGGCTTCAATATTAAGAATATGTGTATCACTACAATTGAGATCCAACAAACCATTTTCATTGGGTGTATAACCATAGAAGATTTTATTCTTGTAAACAAAACAACAATTATTCTCTAACTTAAATGAATAATCGTATTGCAATAAACATGATCAAATCATATTCATGCTCAACGCAAACACCAAATATCATTTATTTAGGTTCAACACTAATCCCCAAAGTATAGGGAGTGTGCGATGATGATCATATCATTCTTGGAACCACTTCCAACACACATCGTCACTTCACCTTAACTAGTCTCTGTTCATTCTGCAACTCCCGTTTCAAGTTACTACTCTTAGCAACTAAACTAGTATCAAATACCGAGGGGTTGCTATAAACACTAGTAAAGTACACATCAATAACATGTATATCAAATATACCTTTGTTCATTTTGCCATCCTTCTTATCCGCCAAGTATCTAGGGGCAGTTCCACTTCCACTTCCAGTGACCATTTCCTTTGCAGTAGAAGCACTCAGTTTCAGGCTTGAGTCTAGCTTTGGGTTTCTTCACGGGAGTGACAACTTGCTTGTCATTCTTCTTGAAGTTCCCTTTCTATTCTTTTGCCCTTTTCTTGAAACTATTGGTCTTGTAAACCATCAACACTTGATGCACTTTCTTGATTTCTACCTTCACCAATTTCAACATCACGAAGAGCTTGGGAATTACTTTCGTCATCCCTTGTGTATTATAGTTCATCACGAAGTTACAGTAACTTGGTGATAGTGACTAGAGAACTTTGTAAATTACTATCTTATCTGGAATATTAACTCCCAGTTGATTCAAGAAATTGTAGTACCCAGACAATCTAAGCACATGCTCACTGGTTGAGCCATTCTCCTCCATTTTGCAGGCAAAGTACTGTCAGAGGTATCATACCTCTTGACACGGGCATGAGTATGAGATACCAATTTCAACTCTTGGAACATCTTATATGCTCCATGGCATTCAAAAGATTTTTGAAGTCCCGGTTCTAAGCTGTAAAGCATGGTGTACTAAACTATCAAGTAGTCATCATACCGAGCTTGTTAAACGTTCATAACGTATGCATCTGCTCCTGCAATAGGTCTGTCACCGAGCAGTGCATCAAGGACATAATTCTTCTGTGCGGCAATGAGGAAAATCCTCAGATCATGGACCAAGTCCGCCTCATTGCTACTAACATCTTTCAACATAGTTTTTCTCTAGGAACATATCAAAATAAACGGGGAGCAACATCGCGAGCTATTGATCTACAACATAGTTATGCAAATACTATCAGGACTAAGTTCATGATAAATTAAAGTTAAATTAATCATATTACTTAAGAACTCCCACTTAGATAGGCATCCCTCTAGTCATCTAAATGATCACGTGATCCAAATCAACTAAACCATGTCCGATCATCATGTGAGATGGAGTAGTTTTCAATGGTGAACATCACTATGTTGATCATATCTACTATATGATTCACGCTCGACCTTTCGGTCTCAGTGTTCCAAGGCCACATCTGCATATGTTAGGCTTGTCAAGTTTAACCCAAGTATTCTG
The DNA here is from genome assembly GCF_018294505.1 of Triticum aestivum. Classification (NCBI taxonomy): domain Eukaryota; kingdom Viridiplantae; phylum Streptophyta; class Magnoliopsida; order Poales; family Poaceae; genus Triticum; species Triticum aestivum. Next base: position 528,582,317 of record NC_057797.1, read on the forward strand.
TGTGTGCAAAACTGGCTTGCACCCATTGTATGTGAACTTAGAGCTTATCACACCTCATCATCACGTGGTGTCTCGGCACGACGAACTTTCGCAATGGTGCATACTCAGGGAGAACACTTATACCTTGAAATATAGTGAGAGATCATCTTATAATGCTACCGTTGATCTAAGAAAAATAAGATGCATAAAAGATAAACATCACATGCAATCAATATAAGTGATATGATATGGCCATCATCATCTTGTGCATGTGATCTCCATCTCGAAAGCACCGTCATGATCACCATCATCACCGGCTTGACACCTTGATCTCCATCGAAGCATCATTGTCGTCACGCCAACTATTGCCTCCACGACTATCGCCACCGCTTAGTGATAAAGTAAAGCAATTCCATGGCGATTGCATTTCATACAATAAAGCGACAACCATATGGCTCCTGCCAGTTGCCGGTAACTGTGTTACAAAACATGATCATCTCATACAATAAAATTTAGCATCATGTCTTGACCATATCACATCACAACATGCCCTACAAAAACAAGTTAGACGTCCTCTACTTTGTTGTTGCAAGTTTTACGTGGCTGCTACGAGATGAGCAAGAACTGTTCTTACCTACGAATTAAAAAACCACAACGCGGTATAGTGATTGTTTTTTTGATCTTCAGAAAGAACCATGTTCATTGAATCTGATTCAACTAAAGTTGGAGAAACAGACACCCACTAGACACATGTGTGCGAAGCACGTCAGTAGAACCAGTCTTGCATAAGCGTAAGCATAATGTCGGTCTGAGCCGCTTCATCCAACAATACCGCCGAATTAAGAAGCAACTAGTGACAGCAAGCAATATGTATATACCCACGCCCACAACTCCTTTGTGTTCTACTCGTGCATATAACATCTACACATAGACCTGGCTCGAATGCCACTATTGGGGAACGCAGTAATTTCAAAAAAAATCCTACGCACACGCAAGATCATGGTGATGCATAGCAACGAGAGGGGAGAGTATCGTCTACGTACCCTCGTAGACCGTAAGTGGAAGCGTTATGAGAACATGGTTGATGTAGTCATACGTCTTCACTATCCGTCCGATCCAAGTACCGAACGTACGGCACCTCCAAGTTCAGCACACGTTCAGCTCGGTGACGTCCCACGAACTCCGATCTAGCAGAGCTTCAAGGGAGAGTTCCGTCAGCATGACAGCGTTATGATGGCGATGATGATGCTACCGACGAAGGGCTTCGCCTAAGCACCGCTACGATATGACCGAGGTGGATTATGGTGGAGGGGGCACCACACACGGCTAAAAGATCAACTGATCAACTTGTGTGTCTATGGGGTGCCCCCTGGCCACGTATATAAAGGATAGAGGGAGGAGGAGGCCGGCCCTCATAGGGTGCGCCCAAAGTGTGGAGTCCTACTACGACTCCCTAGTCCTAGTAGGATTCCACCTCCCACATGGAATAGGAGAAAGGGAAGGGAGAAGGAGAAGGAAGGAAGGGGCGCTGCTACCTCTTGAGCACTTCGTTGGTTTTCCTTTGAAGAGGAAAGGGTGGTGCAGTAAAGCATCATAAGTATTTCCCTCGGTTTTTGAGAACCAAGGTATCAATCCAGTAGGAGACTACGCGCGAGTCACTTCGTACCTACACACACAAATAAGAAACTCGCAACCAACGCGATAAAGGGGTTGTCAATCCCTTCACGGCCACTTGCAAGAGTGAGATCTGATAGAGATGATAATAATAAGATAAATATTTCTGGTATTTTGATGATATAGATTGAAAGTAAAAGATAGCAAAATAAAATAGATTGGAAACTTGTATGATGGAAAATAGACCCGGGGGCCATAGGTTTCACTAGTGGCTTCTCTCAAGATAGCATAAGTATTATGGTGGGTGAACAAATTGCTGTCGAGCAATTGATAAAAAAGCGAATAATTATGAGAATATCTAGGCATGATCATGTATATAGGCTTCACGTCCGAGACAAGTAGACTGAAACGATTCTGCATCTACTACTATTACTCCACACATTGACCGCTATCCAGCATGCATCTAGAGTATTAAGTTCATAAGAACAGAGTAACGCCTTAAGCAACATGACATGATGTAGAGGGATAAACTCATGCAATATGATATAAACCCCATATTTTTATCCTCGATGGCAACAATACAATATGTGTCGTTTCCCTTTCTGTCACTGGGATCGAGCACCGCAAGATTGAACCCAAAGCTAAGCACTTCTCCCATTGCAAGAAAGATCAATCTAGCAGGCCAAACCAAACTGATAATTCGAAGAGACTTGCAAAGATAAACCAATCATACATAAAAGAAGTCAAAGAAGATTCAAATATTGTTCATAGATAAACTTGATCATAAACCCACAATTCATCGGATCTCAACAAACACACCGCAAAAGAAGAGTTACATCGAATAGATCTCCCAGAGAATCGAGGAGAACTTTGTATTGAGATCGAAAGAGAGAGAAGAAGCCATCTAGCTACTAGCTATGGACCCAAAGGTCTGAAGTAAACTACTCACATATTATCAGAGGGGCTATGGGGTTGATGTAGAGGCCCTCCGTGATCAATGCCCCCTCCGGCGGAGCTCCGGAAAAGGCCCCAAGATGGGATCTCTTGGGTACAGAAGGTTGCGGCGGTGGAATTAGGTTTTCGTGGTGCTCCTGGATGTTTCCGGGGTATATGGATATATATAGGAGGAAGAAGTAGGTCGATGGAGCAACAAGGGGCCCACGAGGGTGGAGGGCGGCCCAGGGGGGTGGGTGCGCCCCCTGCCTCGTGGCCACCTCGTTGATTACTTGACGTCCACTCCAAGCCCTCTAGGTCACGTTTGTTCCAAAAATCACGTTCCCAAAGGTTTCATTCCGTTTGGACTCTGTTTGATATTCCTTTTCTATGAAACACTGAAGTAGGCAAAAAATAGCAATTTGGGCTGGGCCTCCGGTTAATAGGTTAGTCCCAAAAATAATATAAAAGTGTAAAATAAAGTCCGTTATCATCCAAAACAGATAATATAATAGCATGGAGCAATCAAAAATTATAGATACGTTGGAGATGTATCAGCATCCCCAAGCTTAATTCTTGCTCGTCCTCGAGTAGGTAAATGATAAAAACAGAATTTTTGATGTGGAATGCTTCCTAACATATTTCTCAATGTAATTTTCTTTATTGTGGCATGAATGTTCAGATCCAAAAGATTCAAGATAAAAGTTTAATATTGACATAATAATAATAATAATAATAATAATAATAATAATAATAATAATAATAATAATAATAATAATAATAATAATAATAATAATACTTCAAGTATACTAACTAAGCAATCATGTCTTCTCAAAATAACATGGCCAAAGAAAGTTATCCCTACAAAATCATATAGTCTGGCTATGCTTTATCTTCATCATACAAAGTATTAAATCATGCACAACCCCGATGACAAGCCAAGCAATTGTTTCATACTTTTGATGTTCTCGAACGTTTTCAATCTTCACGCAATATATGAGCGTGAGCCATGGATATAGCACTATGGTGGAATAGAATGGTGGTTGTGGAGAAGACAAAAAAAAGGAGAAGATGGTCTCACATCAACTAGGCGTATCAATGGGCTATGGAGATGCTCATTAATAGATATCAATGTGAGTGAGTAGGGATTGCCATGCAACTGATGCACTAGAGTTATAAGTGTATGAAAGCTCAACAAAAGAAACTAAGTGGGTGTGCATCCAACTTGCTTGCTCAGGAAGACCTATGGAAATTTGAGGAAGCCCATTATTTGAATATACAAGCCAAGTTTTATAATGTAAAATTCCCACTAGTTTATGGAAGTGACAACATAAGAGACTCTCTATCATGAAGATCATGGTGCTACTTTGAAGCACAAGTGTGGGAAAAGGATAGTAACATTGTTCCTTCTCTCTTTTTCTCTCATTTCATTTTTTCTTTTTCTTCTTTTTTATTTGGGCCTTCTTCTTCTTTTGTCCTCTTTTTTTCCTTTTTCTTTTCGTCCGGAGTCTCATCTCGACTTGTGGGGGAATCATAGTCTCCATCATCCTTTCCTCACTGGGACAATACTCTAATAATGATGATCATCACACTTGTTTTTACTTACAACTCAAGAATTACAACTCAATACTTAGAACAAAATATGACTCTATGTGAATGCCTCCGGCGGTGTACCTGGATATGCAATGAATCAAGAGTGACATGTATGAAAAAATTATGAACAGTGGCTTTGCCACAAATACGATGTCAACTACATGATCATGCAAAGCAATATGACAATGATGAAGCGTGTCATAGCAAACGGAACGGTGGAAAGTTGCATGGCAATATATCTCGGAATGGCTATGGAGATGCCATAAAAGGTAGGTATGGTGGCTGTTTTGAGGAAGGTATATGGTGGGTTTATGGTACCGGCGAAAGTTGCGCGGTATTAGAGAGGCTAGAAATTGTGGAAGGGTGAGGGTGCGTATAATCCATGGACTCAACATTAGTCATAAAGAACTCACATACTTATTGCAAAAATCTATTAGTTATCGAAACAAAGTACTACGCGCATGATCCTAGGGGGATAGATTGGTAGGAAAAGACCATCGCTCGTCCCCGACCGCCACTCATAAGGAAGGCAATCAATAAATAAATCATGCTCCGACTTCATCACATAACGGTTCACCATACGTGCATGCTACGGGAATCACAAACTTGAACACCAGTATTTCTCAAATTCACAACTACTCAACTAGTATGACTCTATTATCACCATCTCCATATCTCAAAACAATCATCTAGTATCAAACTTATCTTAGTATTCAATGCACTTATATGAAAGTTTTTATTACGCCTAAAAGCAAATTGCCATGTTGTTCTAAAGGACTCTCAAAATAATATAAGTGAAGCATGAGAGATCAATTATTTCTATAAAATAGAACCACCACCGTGCTCTAAAAGATATAAGTGAAGCACTAGAGTATTCTAATAAATTCTAATTCATGCGTGTCTCTCTCAAAAGGTGTGTACAACAAGGATGATTGTGGTAAACTAAAAAGCAAATACTCAAATCATACAAGACACTCCAAGCAAAACACATATCATGTGGCGAATAAAAATATAGCTCCAAGTAAAGTTACCGATGAACGAAGACAAAAGAGGGGATGCCTTCCGGGGCATCCCCAAGCTTAGGCTTTTTGGTGTCCTTGTATTTTACCTTGGGTTGCCATGGCATCCCCAAGCTTAGGCTCTTGCCACTCCTTGTTCCATAATCCATCAAATCTTTACCCAATACTTGAAAACTTCACAACACAAAACTTAACAAGAGAATCTCGTGAGCTCCGTTAGCGAAAGAAAACAAAACACCACTTCAATGTACTGTAATGAACTCATTATTTATTTATATTGGTGTTAAACCTAATGTATTTCAACTTCTCTATGGTTTATAAACTCTTTTACTAGCCACAGATTCATTAAAATAAGCAAACAACACACGAAAAACAGAATCTGTCAAAAACAGAACAGTCTGTAGTAATCTGTAACTAACGCAAACTTCTGGAACCCCAAAAATTCTATAATAAATCGCTGGACGTGAGGAATCTATCTATTAATCATCTGCAAAAAGAATTAACTAAATATCACTCTCCAATAAAAAATGGCAGCAATTCTCGTGAGCGCTAAAGTTTCTGTTTTTTTACAGCACGATCAAAAAGACTTTCCCTAAGTATTCCCAACGGTTCTACTTGGCACAAACACTAATTAAACACAAAAAACACAACCAAAACAAAGTCTATATAAATATTTCATTACTAAACAGGAGCAAAAATCAAGGAATAAAAATAAAATTGGTTTTCCTCCCAACAAGCGTTATCGTTTAACGCCCCTAGCTAGGCATAAAAGCGAAGATAGATCTAGGTATTGCCATCTTTGGTAGGCAATCCATAAGTGGCTCTCATAATAGATTCATATGGTAATTTAACTTTCTTTCTAGGGAAGTGTTCCATGCCTTTCCTTAATGGAAATTGGAATTTAATATTCCCTTCCTTCATATCAATAATTGCACCAATCATTCTAAGGAAAGGTCTACCAAGAATAATAGGACATGAAGGATTGCAATCTATATCAAGAACAATGAAATATACGGGCACATAATTCCTATTTGCAACAATAAGAACATCGTTAATCTTTCTCATAGGTTTCTTAATAGTGGAATTTGCAAGGTGCAAGTTTAGAACAATCATCAAATTCATGGAAACCTAGCAAATCACACAAAGTTTTTGGAATCGTGGAAACACTAGCACCCAAATCACACAAAGCATAGCATTCATGATCTTTAATTTTAATTTTAATTGTAGGTTCCCACTCATCATAAAGTTTTCTAGGGATAGAAACTTCCAATTCAAGTTTTTCTTCATAAGATTGCATCAAAGCATCAACGATATGTTTAGTAAAAGCTTTATTTTGACTATAAGCATGAGGAGAATTTAGCATGGATTGCAACAAGGAAATACAATCTATCAAAGAGCAATTATCATAATTAAATCCCTTGAAATACAAGATAGTAGTTTCATTGCTATTTAAAGTTTTAACCTCTTCAATCCCACTTTTAACAATTTTTGCATCAAGATCTAAAAGCTCCAAATTTTTGGGACACCTTCTAACTAAAGTTGACTCATCTCCAGTCCCATAATTATAAAGATTCATGTTACAAAACAAGGATTTAATGGGGAACACATCAATCACATTTAGATCTTCATCCTTATTATCATGAAAACTAGAAGAACACGCTTTCACAAAGCAATCTCTTTTAGCACGCATCCTAGCGGTTCTTTCTTTGCACTCATCAGTGGAAATTCTCATAGCTTTGAGAGACTCGTTGATATCATGCTTAGGTGGAATAGATATAAGTTTCAAAGAATCAACATCAAGAGAAATTCTATCCACGTTCCTAGCCAACTGATCAATCTTAAGCAATTTTTCTTCAATCAAAGCACTGAAACTCTTTTGCGAACTAATAAATTCTTTAATACTAGATTCGAAATCAGAGGGCATCTTATTATAATTTCCATAAGAATTGTTGTAGGAATTACCATAATTATTAGAGGAATTACTAGGAAACGGCCTAGAATTAAAATTACCTCTATACGCGTTATTACCAAAATTCACTACAAAAAAAGACACATCCGTGACATTTTGGGCCGAATGAAACAAAAATTCTGTCATATATATGACACTTCTATGACAATAATTGTGACAAAACCCGGTATCATCATAGATGTGGTGGGCTCCTACTTCTATGACAAAAAATCATGACAGAAAATGGGCTTTTCGTCCTGGGCGGGCCGGAGACGCAACTGCATGACATTCTTTGGGCCGTACATGACGGAAAAAACCGTGGTAGAAGTGAGGGCGAGGAAAATTTCGGCGAGTTCCCGGTTACAGTGGGAGGTCGGGGGCCGAGCGATGCGCGTTTCTCTCATACACGTATGCGCGTGTGTGCGAGGCGTTGGCTCTAACTGAACCCGAGCGAGGCGTTGGGCTCTAACTGAACCCGAGCGATTGCACTGCAGGCTACGCGTTACTGAACCCGAGCGATCAATCGATGGCTGTTAACTGAACCCGATCGAGCGATTCCTTCGCTATTGCTGCTAACTGAAGCCGATCGATTGGATGAACAGTGAGTGTTGCGGGGGGGGGGGATGAACAGTGATCGGTGGCGTTGCCTCTGGATGAACATGATCCCGTGGTGTGGTGGAGGGCGGGATGAACAGTAGACGATGGAGGGGTGCCCGTGGAGGGGTGGTTGAACAGCACCCCGTGGTGTGGAGGGCTGGATGAATAGTAGATGGTGGAGGGGTGCCCGTGGAGGGGTGGTTGAACAGTAGCCGGTGGAGTAGCGCACGGTGGAGGCTAGATGAACAGGAGCCCATGGAGGCTGGAGAAGGTCGACGGTAGCCCGTGGAGGCTGGAGGATGTCGACGGTGGAGATGAACAGTATCCCGTGGAGTCCCGTTTTGCGGTACGCCACACCCCTCCCGATGAACAGGACCCCCGTTTCGACCACAGCGCTCCAACACAAGTCCGTTTCGTCCGTTTTACGGTACGCCACACCCCTCCCGATCAACAGGACCCCCATTTCGACCATAGGAGGTCAGTTTCGTCTATTTTGCGGTATGCCACACCCCTCCCGGTCAACAGGACCCCCATTTCGATTGTAGGAGGTCTGTTTCCTCCGTTTTGCGGTACGCCAGACCCCTCCTGATCAACAGGACCCCGTTCCGAACGTAGGAGGTCCGTTTCCTCCGTTGTGCAGTATGCCAGGCCTGGTTTCCATCGCCTGTTCCATCCAAGCCCTCCCGATGAACACGACCACGCATTCTGTTCCGACCCAGCCGGTTAGCTCCCACGCGTTCCGTTGCCTCCCGATGAACACGACGCATTCCGTTGCCTCCCCATGAACACGACGCAATCCGTTGCCTCCCCATGAACACGACAACGACGTTGTTTCTCCGGTTCGACCCAGCCATATGCACGAGCCCTGGCCGTATGTATGCGCGAGTAGGCGTTCGAGACCCTGCCCGTATGTACACATACGTGGCCGTATTTTCTTTCTTGCACCCCGGCCGCTGTACGTACGTGTACACGCTACGTGCGCGCCTCTACTACGACACGTGCACGCCTCTACATCGACCAGTATGTACGTACATGTTCGCGACTAGAATGACAACGCTACGTACGCTTCGACCAGGTGGGTCCCGACTGTCAGGCACTTCCTTGCCTGCGAAGATGTAGCTGGTGTGTCCCAGTAGTTAGGGGGGCGAATCATTTTGTTTTTATCCCCGATGCACTTCCTTGCGTGCGAAGGTGTAGCTGCTGGGTCCCAGCAGTCAGGGGGTGAATCGTTTTTTTTGCTTGGACGCACTTCCTTGCGTGCGAAGGTGTAGCTGGTGGGTCCCAGCAGTCGGGGGGAGAATCATTTTTTTTCGGAGGCACTTCCTTGCGTGCGAAGATGTAGCTAGTGGGTCCCAGCAGTCAGGGGGGCGAATCGTTTTTTTTTCGGACGCACTTCCTTGCGTGCGAAGATGTAGCTCATGGGTCCCAACAGTCAGGGGGCGAATCATTTTTTCATGAAACACGATGGCCCATCCGGTGGGTCCCCGCTGTCAGGTGGAGGAATAATTATTTTGCGCGTAATAAGGAGGCACTTCCTTGCGGCTGCCATGGACCCATCTGTTAGCCTCTCCACGTACAGTCCATGTCTGATGGAAGTCGTTCCTTGACCACGTTGACCACGCCGCGCCGAGAGCACCAGGGCGGTGGACGACAGCGAGGCCTAGGAAGGGGACGACGCGGAGCCGGGGAAGACGCGGCAGTGGATGCACACATGGAGAGGAGTACAAGGGTTCACTGGTTCGACTGCGCTGCCGTCACCGCAGAATAACAGGGGGTGTGGGTGAGTGGAGGGATGGCCTGGCCACTTGTTGGAGTAGTAGGGGGCGGTGAGGCCTCCGCGGTAGCACAGCCGGCCACAGGAGGCAGGAGTAGGCGGCACGACCAGTGCTGCTTTGGGCGGCTGGAGCAAAAAGACCAGAGGTTGAAGAAGCACGACGGCCGTTGGATGGACATCGTATGGCCACTGCAGCTAGAATCGTTTATATTGACTAAGTTGACATAGCCCTTGGTACGTCAACTTAGTAGGCCCACAGGTCAGCTTCCAAAACGGTGCGCCCCAGATGTTAGGGGGAGGAATCATTTTTTGGGCGGGTGAAGCTAGAATATCCGGGATTGAAGAAGAAGCACGGCATCCGTTGGATGGACATCCAACGGCCACTGCTGCTAGAACCGTGTGTTGACTATAAGTTGACAAAGCCTTGCATACGCGTCAACTCTGTTTTTTAGGGGACGCATCAACTTAGTAAGGCCAGAAGTGTGTGGCAGAGAACTTATAGCTCATTTGAGATTTGTAAGAATGTGTAGCCCATTTTTGAATTCTAATGGAATTTACTATAGCCCATTTACAGTTTGTTAAAAGTGCAGCCCATTTCGACCAACCGTTCAAAACAGAATTAAATAAAATTTCCCACATTTTGATGGGATCCAAAATATTTTTATCCCGAAATTTCTAGTCAGATGAAATACAATTTCAATATAAATTTATATTACATAAAAATCCAACGAAACATTGCGCTCGCAACAATTAATGAAATTAAGATTTTCAATATCCAAAAATAATATTTTATAAAGTAATCACATGTTTGGTTGATTTTTTATAGTTACTGCCCAGTTTTTATAATTACATCCCATTTATTATTTCTTAAAGCCCATTTTCTTGTTAACCCTAATGCATCCCTCCTAGAAAAGAGTTGCAGCCCAGCGGGACGGAGAATAACAACTTGACCTTGCCTGGGTATTCCTAAAAAAGTATAGCTAGGCTAGCCATTTTCAGCTTGAAAAAAATTAATATCTCGGCTGGATATCTGGCCTGGGCTACACGGGCCACAGCCCGCCCAGTTAATACCTGCAGCGATGTTTCCGTTGTTGTTCAAAGGAGAAAAATTAATATCTGGACTAAACATGAAGAAACTCTGCAATGCTCACACCTCAAAAACACAAATACTTCTCAAGCTGCTTGGTCACAGCTGTCGGCCGCTTCTTGTGCAATTCTCTCGTTTATTGACTACTCCCTCCTTTCCAGTTTATAAGGCTCAATACAAAAATCTCACCAACCAAGGTAGATGATGAGCGGTGGAATATTTTTTGTAGTTTGCAAAAGCACCCAATTAATGCTCTTGTTTTCCTCAAAAAATTATGTTTACGAATGCATTAATTGCAATGCATGCATGCATAAAGTGCATGCATTGGTCAGTTTTCTCTTAATACTTGCATGCAATGATTTAATGCACCTTGAAGTCTGAACATGTGATGGGGAACAACAAAATTGAGCCTTATAAAATGGAAAAACTAAAATTTTGAGATAAGCCCTATAAACCGAAAAGGAGGGAGTACTACATAGGTTGACAATGGTGTAGGACCGTGATGTCAGGAAACCAGGAGGAAGCAAAATAAATTATAGTTATATATATAATAAGGAGGCACTTGCGTACGTGAGGCTATGAACCTGGTGGGTCCCGATTGTCATCCTCTCCAAGTAAAGTCATCTCCTCGTCCGCGCGCGCTTTCCGCCCGAAACAATCAGTGCCGCCCGCCCCGCTTCCCGGTGCAGGTGATTACTCCGCCTTCAAATGACACAAGTGTCGTTCGTCTGTCCATCTGCCGCCCACATTAATGATACGCGGTTGCCGAGGAGGCTACTCCAGTGCCACACGCCCGTCCCTCCGCCCTCCCACCATTGCTATATAAACTACTGTGCCGGCCATAGCCGCAGTCATCCGCATCCATTCCCTTTCTTCTGTCCACACCACTACTGCCCACCATGGCTTCCTCGCGCTCCAGCGCTCTTTGGGACGGGCAGACGACGGACCACAAGGAGATGGCAGCCATTGCTGCCGACCGGCTGGCCGGCAAGCAGCCGGAGGACGACGATGTCCCAATGGAGAACATGGTAGTCGACGATCCGGCGCCAACCCCCTCCTCCGCGCCATCCTCGCCGGTGCATTGCACCATGACCATCGGCGAGGCCCGTGCCCAATATATGGACAGGGTGAGCCAGATGCACGAGGAGCAGTTCTGGGAGGCGCAGGCCGACGCCGCCTACAACCACCATCTCCTCCAGGAGCACCTGCAGGCGGAGGAGCAGATCGCCGCGAAGCAGGAGGCGCTGCTCGACTCATACCGCTCTGCCCGCAAGGGCCGCCTCGAGCGCTGGCGCTACCGCATGCAGGTGGCGGAGGCTGCGGCCGCCTACAAAGAGGCTAGCAAAGAGGGCGATGAAGCGGGCGAGGCACTATTTGGCGAGACCGAGGACGAGGCAGAGGATAATGCCGGCTCCGACGAGTCCCCGCTCCACTGGCGTCGACAAGGCCTGCTACGTCTTGAGCTTGCGTTGGTTTTCCTCAAAGAGGAAGGGATGATGCAGCAGAGTAGCGTAAGTATTTCCCTTAGTTTTTGAGAACCAAGCTATCAATCCAGTAGGAGCCCACGCTCAAGTCCCTCGTACCTGCACAAAGCGATAGTTACTCACAACCAACGCGATTAGGGGTTGTCAGGCCCTTTACGGTCACTTACGAGAGTGAGATCTAATAGATATAATATTTTTGGTATTTTTGATATAAAGATGCAAAGTAGAAAGTAAAGGCAAAGTAAAAAAGCAAAGCAAGATTAAAGTAATGGAGATTGATATGATGAGAATAGACCCGGGGGCCATAGGTTTCACTAGTGGCTTCTCTCAAGAGCAGAAGTATTCTACGGTGGGTGAACAAATTACTGTTGAGCAACTGACAGAATTGAGCATAGTTATGAGAATATCATGTATATAGGCATCACGTCCGTGACAAGTAGATCGAAACGATTCTGTATCTACTACTATTACTCCACTCATCGACCGCTATCCAGCATGCATCTAGAGTATTAAGTTAAAAACAGAGTAACGCCTTAAGCAAGATGACATGATGTAGAGAGATAAATTCATGCAATATGAAATAAACCCCATCTTGTTATCCTCGATGGCAATGATACAATACGTGCCTTGCTACCCCTTCTGTCACTGGGTAAGGACACCACAAGATCGAACCCAAAGCTAAGCACTTCTCCCATGGCAAGAACTACCAATCTAGTTGGCCAAACCAAACGGATAATTCAAAGAGACTTGCAAAGATAACCAATCATACATAAAAGAATTCAGAGAAGATTCAAATATTATTCATAGATATACTTGATCATAAACCCACAATTCATCGGTCTCAACAAACACACTGCAAAAAGAAGATTACATCGAATTGATCTCCACAATAGAGGGGGAGAACTTTGTATTGAGATTCAAAGAGAGAGAAGAAGCCATCTAGCTACTAACTATGGACCCGAAGGTCTGAGGTAAACTACTCACACTTCATCAGAGAGGCTATGATGATGTAGAAGCCCTCCGTGATGGCGGCCCTCTTCCAGCGGAGCTTCGGAACAGGCCCCAAGATGGGATCTCGTGGATACAGAAAGTTGCGTCGGTGGAATTAGGTTTTTGGCTCATGTTCTGATCGCTTGGTGGTACGTGTGTATATATAGGAGGAAGAAGTACGCCGGAGGAGCAACGAGGGGCCCACAAGGCCGGGGCATGCCCTAGGGGGGGCGTGCCCCCCACCCTCGTGACCTCCTCTTTTGTTCCTTGGAGCAGGGTCCAAGTCTCCTGGATCACGTTCGGTGAGGAAATCACGTTCTCGAAGATTTTATTCCGTTTGGACTCCGTTTGATATTCCGTTTATCTGAAACACTGAAATAGGCAAAAAAAACAGCAATTCTGGGTTGGGCCTCCGGTTAATAGGTTAGTCCCAAAAATAGTATAAAAGTGGAAAATAAAGCCCAATATAGTCCAAAACAGTAGATAATATAGCATGGAGCAATCAAAATTATAGATACGTTGGAGACGTATCAGGCATCCCCAAACTTAATTCCTGCTCGTCCTCGAGTAGGTAAATGATAAAAAGAGAATTTTTGATGCGGAGTGCTACTTGGCATAATTTCAATGTAAATCTTCTTAATTGGGGTATGAATATACAGATTAGAAAGATTCAAGACAAAAGTTTATATTGACATAAAACATAATAATACTTCAAGCATACTAATAAAGCAATTATGTCTTCTCAAAATAACATGGCCAAAGAAAGTTATCCCTACAAAATCATATAGTCTGGCCATGCTCCATCTTCACCACACAAAGTATTTAAATCATGCACAACCCCGATGACAAGCCAAGCAATTGATTCATACTCTAACTTTTTCAAAACTCTTTCAATCTTCACGCAATACATGAGCGTGAGCCATGGATATAGCACTATAGGTGGAATAGAATGGTGGTTGTGGAGAAGACAAAAAGGAGAAGATGGTATCACATCAACTAGGCGTATCAACGGGCTATGGAGATGCCCATCAATAGATATCAATGTGAGTGAGTAGGGATTTCCATGCAACAGATGCACTAGAGCTATAAGTATATGAAAGCTCAAAAAGAAACTAAGTGGGTGTGCATCCAACTTGCTTGCTCATGAAGACCTAGGGAAATTTTGAGGAAGCCCATCATTGGAATATACAAGCCAAGTTCTATAATGTAAAATTCCCACTAGTATATGAAAGTGATAACATGAGAGACTCTCTACTATGAAGATCATGGTGCTACTTTGAAGCACAAGTGTGGTAAAAGGATAGTAACATTGTCCCTTCTCTCTTTTTCTCTCATTTTTTATCTGGGCCTTTTCTCTTTTTTATGGCCTCTTTTTATTTGGGCTTCTTTGGCCTCTCTTTTTTATTTATTTTTCGTCCGGAGTCTCATCCCGACTTATGGAGGAATCATAATCTCCATCATTCTTTCCTCACTGGGACAATGCTCTAATAATGATGATCATCACACTTTTATTTTTCTTATAACTCTACAATTACAACTCGATACTTTAGAACAAAATATGACACTATGTGAATGCATCCGGCGGTGTACCGGGATATGCAATATGACAATGATGAATGTGTCATGTATGGAACGGTGGAAAGTTGCATGGCAATATATCTCAGAATGGATATGGAAATGCCATAATAGGTAGGTATGGTGGCTGTTTTGAGGAAGGTATAGGGTAGGTGTATGATACTGGCGAAAGGTGTGCGGTATTAGATAGGCTAGCAAAGGTGGAAGAGTGAGAGTGCGTATAATCCATGGACTCAACATTAGTCATAAAGAACTCATATACTTATTGCAAAATCTAGAAGTTATCAAAGCAAAGTATTACGCACATGCTCCTAGGGGGATAGATTGGTAGGAAAAGACCATCGCTCGTCCCCGACCGCCACTCATAAGGAAGACAATCAATAAATAAATCATGCTCTGACTTCATCACATAACGGTTCACCATACGTGCATGCTACAGGAATCACAAACCTTAACACAAGTATTCTTTAAATTCACAACTACTCAACTAGCATGACTTTAATATTATCACCTCCATATCTCAAAAAAATTATCATGCTTCAATCTTTCTTAGTATTCAACACACTCAAAAGAAAGTTTCACAAATCTTGAATACCAAGCATATTATTATTAAGCAAATTACCATGCTATTAAGAGACTCTCAAAATAATTTAAGTGAAGCATGAGAGATCAATAGTTTCTTTAAAACAAATCCACCACCATGCTCTAAAAGATCTAAGTGAAGCACATATAGCAAAATTATAATGCTCAAAAGATATAAGTGAAGCACATAGAGCAAAACTACTTAGCTCAAAAGATATAAATGAAGCACATAGAGTATTCTATCAAATTTTAATTCATGTATGGCTCTCTCAAAAGGTGTGTACAGCAAGGATGATTGTGGAATACTAAGACACAAAGACACAAATAATACAAGACGCTCCAAGCAAAACACATATCATGTTGGTGAATAAAAATATAGTTCCAAGTAAATTACCGATGGAAGTGGACGAAAGAGGGGATGCCTTCCGGGGCATCCCCAAGCTTTGACTTCTTGGTGTTCTTGGATTATTTTGGGGGTTCCATGGGCATCCCCAAGCTTAGGCTCTTGCCACTCCTTGTTCCATGATCCATCAAAAGAATTCACCCAAAACTTGAAAACTTCACAACACAAAACTCAAAATAGAAAACTCGTGAGCTCCGTTAGCGAAAGAAAACAAAAGACCACTTCAAGGTACTATAATGAACTCATTATTTATATTGGTGTTAAACCTACTGTATTCCAACTTCTCTATGGATTATAAACTATTTTACTAGCCATAGATTCATCAAAATAAGCAAACAACACACGAAAAACAGAATCTGTCAAAAACACAACAGTCTGTAGTAATCTGTAGCTAGCGCAATATCTGAAACCCCCAAAATTCTAAAATAAATTGCTGGACGTGAGGAATTTATATATTAATCCTCTGCAAAAGTGATTAACTAAATATCACTCTTCAAGTAAAAATGACAGCAGTTCTCGTGAGCGCTAAAGTTTCTGTTTTTTACAGCAAGTTCAACAAGACTTTCCCCAAGTCTTCCCAACGGTTCTACTTGGCACAAACACTAATTAAACACAAAAAAACACAACCAAAACATAGGCTAAATAATTTATTTATTACTAAACAGGATCAAAAGGCAAGGAATAAAAATAAAATTGGGTTGCCTCCCAACAAGCGCCATCGTTTAACGCCCCTAGCTAGGCATAAAAGCGAGGATAGATCTAGGTATTGTCATCTTTGGTAGGCAATCCATAAGTGGCTCTCATGATAGTTTCATATGGTAATTTATTTTCTTTCTTTGAAAGTGTTCCATGCCCCTTTTTAATGGAAATTGAAATCTAATATTCCCTTCCTTCTTATCAATAATCGTACCAACCGTTCTAAGGAAAGGTCTACCAAGAATAATAGGGCAAGAAGGATTGCAATCAATATCAAGAACAATGAAATCTACGGGCACATAATTCCTATTTGCAACAATAAGAACATCATTAATCCTTCCCGTAGGTTTCTTAATAGTGGAATCCGCAAGATGCAAGTTTAGAGAGCAATCATCAAAGTTACAGAAATCTAGTAGATCACACAAAGTCTTGGGAATAGTAGAGAGACTAGCACCCAAATCACACAAAGCATAAAACTCATGATCTTTAATTTTAATTTTAATAGTTGGTTCCCACTCATCATAGAGTTTTCTAGAGATAGAAACTTTCAACTCAAGTTTTTTTTCATAAGATTGCATCAAGGCATCAACAATATGTTCGGTGAAGACTATAAGCATGTGGAGAATTTAGCATGGATTGCAACAAGGAAATACAATCAATTAAAGAGCAATTTTCATAATTAAATTCCTTGAAATCCAATATAGTGGGTTTAGCAACATCTATATTTTTATTTCTTTCAATCCCACTTTCATCAATTTCATCATTAAGATCTAAACACTCCGAATTTTTAGAACGCCTTCTAGGTAAAGCAAGATCATATTCAGTTTCATCAAGATTCATATTGCAAAATAAATATTTAATAGGAGACACATCAATAACTTTTAGATCTTCATCTTGATTTTCGTAGGTATTGGAAGAACACGCTTTAATAAAGGCATCTTTGGAAGCACGCATCCTAGTGGTTCTTTCCTTACACTCATCAATTGAAATTCTCATGGCTTTTAGAGACTCATTGATATCATGCTTAGGTGGAATAGATCTAAGTTTCAAAGAATCAACATCAAGATCATTCTATCAACGTTCCTAGCCAAATCATCAATCTTAAGCATTTTTTCTTCAATCATAGCATTAAAATTCTTATGCGAAGAAATAAATTCTTTAATATTAGATTCAAAATCAGAGGGTATCTTATTATAATTTCCATAAGAGTTGTTGTAGGAATTCCCATAATTATTAGAAGGATTACTAGGATATCAAAATTATTCCTACCAACAAAATTCACATCCATAGATTCATTGTTATTCTCAATCAAAGTAGACAAAGGCATATCATTAGGATCAGAAGAAACACTCTTAGTAGCAAATAATTTCATAAGTTCATCCATCTTTCCACTCAACACATTAATTTCTTCTATCGCATGCACCTTTTTATTAGAAGATCTTTCAGTATGCCATTGAGAATAATTAACCATAATATTATCTAGGAGTTTAGTAGCATCTCCTAAAGTGATTTCCATAAAAGTGCCTCCCGCGGCCGAATCTAAAAGATTTCTAGAAGCAAAATTCAATCCGGCATAAAAATTTTGTATAATCATCCACAGATTCAAACCATGAGTAGGGCAATTATGTATCATTAATTTCATTCTCTCCCAAGCTTGTGCAACATGTTCATGATCAAGTTGTTTAAAGTTCATAATTTCGTTTCTAAGAGAGATGATCTTAGCGGGAGGAAAACATTTAGAGATAAAAGAATCTTTGCACTTGTTCCATGAATCAATACTATTCTTAGGTAAAGACGAAAACCAAGCTTTAGCACGATCTCTAAGTGAAAAAGGAAATAGCTTCAATTTAACGACATCATTATTGACATCTTTTCTCTTTTGCATATAACATAAATCAACGAAGCTATTCAGATGAGTAGCGACATCTTCACTAGGAAGGCCGGCGAATTGATCTTTCATAACAAGATTCAACAAAGCAGTATTAATTTCACAAGATCCATCATTGGTAAGAGGAGCAATCGGAGTGCTAAGGAAATCATTATTGTTGGTATTGGTGAAGTCACACAATTTAGTAGTATCTTGAGCCATCGCGACAAACAAGCAATCTAACACACGAGCAAACAAAAAGCAAACGGGCAAAAAGAGGCAAATAGAGAGGGCGGATAGGGAGAGAGAGGGCGAATAAAACGGCAAGGGTGAATTGGGGGGAGAGGAAAACGAGAGGCAAATGGCAAATAATGTAATGCGGGAGATAGGGATTGTGATGGGTACTTGGTATGTTGACTTTTTGCGTAGACTCCCCAGCAACGGCACCAGAAATCCTTCTTGTTATGTCTTGAGCTTGCGTTGGTTTCCCCGAAGAGGAAGGGATGATGCAGCAGAGTAGCGTAAGTATTTCCCTCAGTTTTTGAGAACCAAGGTATCAATCCAGTAGGAGCCCACGCTCAAGTCCCTCGTACCTGCACAAAGAGATAGCTACACGCAACCAACGCGATTAGGGGTTGTCAAGCCCTTCACGGTCACTTACGAGAGTGAGATCTGATAGATATAATATTTTTGGTATTTTTGATATAAAGATGCAAAGTAGAAAGTAAAGGCAAAGTAAAAAAGCAAAGCAAGATTAAATTAATGGAGATTGAGATGATGAGAATAGACCCGGGGGCCATAGGTTTCACTAGTGGCTTCTCTCAAGAGCAGAAGTATTCTACGGTGGGTGAACAAATTACTGTTGAGCAATTGACAGAATTGAGCATAGTTATGAGAATATCTAGGCATGATCATGTATATAGGCATCACGTCAGTGACAAGTAGATCGAAACGATTCTGCATCTACTACTATTACTCCACTCATCGACTGCTATCCAGCATGCATCTAGAGTATTAAGTTAAAAACAGAGTAACGCCTTAAGCAAGATGACATGATGTAGAGAGATAAATTCATGCAATATGAAATAAACCCCATCTTGTTATCCTCGATGGCAACGATACAATACGTGCCTTGCTACCCCTTCTGTCACTGGGTAAGGACACCGCAAGATCGAACCCAAAGCTAAGCACTTCTCCCATGGCAAGAACTACCAATCTAGTTGGCCAGACCAAACGGATAATTCGAAGAGACTTGCAAAGATAACCAATCATACATAAAAGAATTCAGAGAAGATTCAAATATTATTCATAGATAGACTTCACCATAAACCCACAATTCATCGGCCTCAACAAACACACCGCAAAAAGAAGGTTACATCGAATTGATCTCCACAAGAGAGGGGGAGAACTTTGTATTGAGATTCAAAGAGAGACAAGAAGCCATCTAGCTACTAACTATGGACCCGAAGGACTGAGGTAAACTACTCACACTTCATCGAAGAGGCTATGATGATGTACAAGCCCTCCGTGATGACGGCCCTCTTTCGGCGGAGCTCCGGAATAAGCCCCAAGATGGGATCTCATGGATACAGAAAGTTGCGGCGGTGGAATTAGGTTTTTGGCTCCTGTTCTGGTCGTTTGGGGGTACGTGTGAATATATAGGAGGAAGAAGTACGCCGGAAGAGCAACAAGGGGCCCACGAGGCAGGGGGTGCGCCCTAGGGGGGCGCCTCCCACCCTCATGACCGCCTCTTTTGTTCCTTGGAGCAGGGTCCAAGTCTCCCGGATCACGTTCAGTGAGAAAATCACGTTCCTGAAGATTTTATTCCGTTTGGACTCTGTTTGATATTCCATTTATCTGAAACACTGAAATAGGCAAAAAACAGCAATTCTGGGCTGGGCCTCCGGTTAATAGGTTAGTCCCAAAAATAGTATAAAAGTGGAAAATAAAGCCCAATATAGTCCAAAATAGTAGATAATATAGCATGGAGCAATCAAAAATTATAGATACGTTGGAGACGTATCAAGGCACTGCTCTGCCGAGGCCCTGCGACGCCAACAACGAGGCAGAGGACATCACCGGCTCCGCTGAGGCCCCGCCCCGCCAACAACGAGGCAGAGGACACCGCCGGCTCTGCCCCGCCAACAACGAGGCAGAGGACATCGCCGGCTCCACCGAGGCCCCGCCCCGCTGCCAACGAGGCCGTGCCACACAGAAAACGAGGAAGAGTAGAACACGGTAGGTCGCCACCACTCGGGTCCAAGTAAGGCCACTGCTGCTACCCTCCAGTTGAAGCCAAGCTAGGTAGGTTGACCATTGACGGACGGTTAGCTTCTTAGCGGCGACGTGGAGTCGGAGAGCTGCGCTGGAGAAGAACGCTGCTTCTACTTAACTGCTGGTGCAGTTGGCTGACTGACACATGGGCCCAACAGGCCACATGTCAGTTACGCAACTGCACTTGCAGTTAAGTCACTGAAGCTTCTGTTCGGCTCAGTGGGACACAGGTGGGTAGCTTTGGTTAATTAATTATACCTCCAGCGCACCCCTTTTTAGTTGAAGAATGTATGAAATGTAATGAAATCTGGCATGTTTATATGAAATCTGACCGTGTATGAATGAATTTGTTTTGATTAGTTCGAATTCCTGTATCACTGGCCTTGGATGAACATGCAAAACAATACGTACTAGCTTTATTCCTAGGGTGATCACCTCGTTTGCAGCAGTTTCACATGTACTCCATCCGGTCCTTTCTAGTCTGCATACAAGTTTTGTCTGCAGTCAAAGTATCTCTACTTTGACCAATCTTATACAAAAAAGTATGCACATTCACAATGTGCGAATTAAAAAGGAACAGAAGGAGTACAAAGAGTTTGAGCAGCTTTTTAGCGTTTCTGTACATTGCAATCAAACACACAGGCCTGGCAATTCATAGAGAACATTCAAAACAATCGATGATTATGCATCTCAACGACTCACATGTCAGAGGCAATATTTACTTCACAACTAAAGAATAAAGAAAAAATTGATCGACGCTGCTGACAGCAAAGGGCGTCCCATTCGAAAATATCAAACGCATGTCTTGCTAAAATCAATGAGCAAAATTTGACAAGGTTGTCCCATTCCAAAATATCAAATGCCTACGATTGTGGAATGGGCAGGGTTTGCCATCAGTTCGGACATTGACATGGCACCTCGTGCTAAATAAACCAGCTGTTCTTTTTGTGCAGTTCCACCAAAATCAACCAAATTCGCGCGTAGCTTGTATGATTTCGCCCTTATATGTTGCAACGCCTTGAACTTATCGGCACCTCCTTTCTTGTGGTGGAAATGAATGATTCGATGTATTCATGAACATTTTGTGCAGTTCCCATTGAAATCAAGCTGAGCACCCCTGTTTGCACAAATACAAAAAAGTGATTAGTATAAAGCAAACTGTACTATGAATTGACAGTTTCAACAGGCACATACATGGTCCATGTAGAGCACACTTTTAGAAAAATGGAACTCACCAGAAAGAATCCTAGAACAACATTGTACTCGCGCATCACAGCAAAAAGATGGAGATTTGTCAGTCCTTCTGAGCTGAAGTTAGTTTGGTCTTGTGGGGAGTAATGTAACCATCCTTCAACTGCTCCTTCTGATGAGAAGATAGACATGGCTTCTTCATCCTGGCATAATCGGAACTAGTCACTTCACGTACTCCATATTCTTCTTCAGAGGAAGATGATCCTGTTGTGCAAAGACAAGAGGACTACTAAATGCTAGCATCCCTGTTTGCTCGAAAAAAGGAAAGGAAATATTTAAAACAACACAGATGAAGCACTTCTCAAGGACAATACCACTTTTTCATGACAGTATCTAAACAGTAGCACAACACCAATAGAGATGACAAAGCTCAATCATATGGATGAAATCAGTGGGCGAGTACCAACCTTTGTCAGGAGGCTTATTGTGTAGAGCATACAGATGAAGCACTTCTCCGGAACCATCTGTTGCTATCTACGGTGGTGGCCATGCTTACTATATACTCCTCGATTAGTTTAATGTTTCCAACATCTTCTTGTGCAGTTCCACTAAAATATATGGTATCTTCAAAGAAGATCCCTGTTTGCACAAGTTGAGATAATTACATATTACATTAAGAGTGGCATCAAATCAGTGGCAAAACAATTGCTCGTTCCAGCCATAGCAATAAATTAAGATGCAAAACTATATCATTACTTGTGTCATCACAGTTCCAGTGCTTCATTACAGCACCGGGAGTTGATTTTTGTTTTTCTTCCGCTTGTTCTTCCCCTTCATCACTTGGTTCAATAACAGACAAGCTTCGCCTTCAATGTAAGATTTGGCATGTCAATTAGGGAGCACAAGTATAGTACTAAACTTAATTTTCTGATGAAAGTGGCAAAATACAGGCCAGCAGTTGTGAAATATCCTTATCTTACCTCAATGGGATATTACGGTGCACATACAGATTGGAAGTCTTGTCTCCATTTGTGCAGTTCACTAAAATCAAGCAACATTATCGTACAAGTAGCACAACATATGAAAGCACACTGCAGAATCATGTGAAAGAAGGCTAGTACTGACCTCTCATGATGCGGAATTCAAACAACTCACAAGAAGAAGATCTGAACCAAATTCGCCTTAACGGATAGGAAGTAAGATCTCCTCTTGTGCAGTTCCACTAAGATCAAGCAATCAAGCAACGTTGTCGGTGTGACATTTTGGTTGAACTGCACAAAACACTCTTAAAACAAAAGTGTTTTGTGCAGTGCAACAAAAGGTCACAATGGCAACGAGGTGAAGTAGATAACCCTGTTTACACAGAGGTGCAAAGGAAACAATTAGTGGTCAATAACGGTGGATGACACAGAAGCCAACAAAAAGAAGCATCTACCTTATCTAAATGGGAAAGAAAGCAAGACAGTAGCATTTCTCAAACGGTGGCATTGATTAATATTAACATAGAGATTATATTAACAATAAAATTCGTTAAACATGTAATTTGCTTTTAACTGTGGCATTGCATCAATTTTCCAGCGGCATTATTAGAGGGTGTTTGTTTACAGGGACATTTTGGTGTAGGGACTAAAAAAACTCCGTGTCAGTCCCATCTAAACCAAACAGGAGGGACTTTTAGGGACTAAAAGTGGGCATTTGGGACTAAAGAAAGAAGACCCCGAGGGAGTCTTTTTGGGACTTTTTCCAACAGTTGCCCCTGCCACGCATCGCACCTTGTCTCTATTAGTTCATTACTAGGGGTAACATGGTCTTTTAGCATGTCATTTAATAACCTCTAGTCCATGTTTAGTCCCTGGAACCAAGCAGGTAGGGACTAGGTAGTTTTTAACCAAACAGGGCCTTAGATTAACAACAGCTAATGAGTTGCACGGGACAGTGGACGCACCAGCACCATGTGCATCTACCGATGTACTGTGGTCATGCACAGTCTGTTGCAACAAAGAACAAACAACCAAGGAGCATATTTGTGTTGGTCCCAGTTTTGTTATCTTTAGACACCTTTCCCTATGTGAGCGCAGCAAATCTAGTCCTGCTCAAACTCTACAGCCTTGTCCCTTCCTTTCCTTTTTGAACTAGTACTTTCGCCCCTTCCTTTCCTCTTTGAACCACGTCCTAGATTTATGCGATACAACTTTCCCCACTACTTTCCCCCATTCCTTTCCTCTTTGAACCATGTCCTAGATTCATGCTATACAACTTTCCCCCTTCATTTCCTCTTTGAACCACGTCCTAGATTCATGCTATATACAACTTTTCTCACTACTTTCCCCCACTCCTTTCCTTTTTGAACCACGTCCTAGATTCATGGTATACATGCAGCTAGAGCAATGCATGTGGAGTAAGTAAATTATACCTTAAGGTTCTTGGGGCGTGGTTCGGTGGGCGACGGGACGGCGGCAAAGAAGAAGGGGTTGGAGGCCCTCCCGCGCCGCCGCTGGGTGGAAAGTGAACAGCTACGCCAGTAGTCCCTCGCCGACGGTGACAGTGTTAAGCCTCCTTCCCTTCCCGACGGACGGATCCTGCCGGCTCTTTGAGCAGCAGTGAGGGGAGAGAGAGGCCAACGAAGTCTTGTTTAGATCTGGAGAGGGCGAGAGAGTGTGAAGAGAGCAACTACTCCCTCCGTTCCAAATTACTTGTCAAAGAAATGGATGTATCTAGAACTAAAACACATCTAGATACATCCATACCTGCGACAAGTAATTCGGGACGGAGGGAGTACAAGCGCTGAGGCTCTAGCGGGAGAGGGCGAGAGAGTGTGAAGAGAGCAACTACAAGCGCTGAGGCTCCAGCATGTATATATACTAGAGAGAGAGTGTGAAGCGTGCAAACCCTAGAAAACATTTTGACCAGTCAAAGAATCCTCCTGGCACAAATTATGCTCAAGTGTAGTTATCGAACCCGAGACCACAAGTTAGAAGGTGCAACGGGACCAAGGTGCCTGCGTGTGTGTGTGTGTGTGTGTGTGTGTGTGTGTGTGTGTGTTTAATAGCATGTGTGTGTAAGAGAGAGCGACAGATTGACCTACTCCTACAGAGAGATATTGTGTAGTGTACGATTTTAGCCGCGAGAGTTGGTGCATCCTCTTATTTCCGGGCGTGTCCGGTAGGGACATGAGGACAGCTGCCACGCTCGCTCCTGACCAGCCTGGCCCACCTAAAGCCCCTCCATCGCCCGCGCGCGCTTCCCGCCCGAAACGGTCAGCGCCGCTCCAAAGAATCGGTCCCGCATTCATGCCCGGTCAGAGCGAACGCGACCTCTCACTGGCGCAAGAGTGATGGTTACTGCTGGGTCTATGTGATTTGACGGCTCATTGGTCTTTATTATTGAGGTGGTAGGACTGCTGGATGTCCCACACTTTCGGCCAAAGGAGGTACTACTACTAGATTATAATTTTCTCCATTCTTACAGCGGAGGCGTGCAAGAGCAGTGAAAACACGCAGGCTCAGTGATTACATGGCCCATCTCACACTATCATCGTGCGACACCTAACTCTTTACATAGTACTCCCTCCGTTCCTAAATATTACTAGATGAGTCCCCGCGCGTTGCCGCGGAACAGCGGTATATCTCTCTGCGCAAAATTATCGATTTCATAGAACTAAAAAAAACTCTATAACCGCATGACAAATGTGGTAGCCAAACTAAATAAAATCCCATCATCGTTTAGATCATCCCACGCGAGGAAAAAAGATCAGCCAACTCCTACTGCATAATGGGATTATATTTTTCTTTTTGACATGTTAATGGGACTTAAAAGCTCACTTACATGCATGCTACCGGTGCATGCTTGCATGCAGACATGTTGATGTGATTTAAAACCCACTCACATGCATGTGCCACGGTATTTCTGCATGCTTGCATGTGGCTTAGTGCGGAGCCTCTCAACGTCTAGATCATACGGCTATTATGGACTAATTTACTTCATCTAACGGCTACATCAATTTTGATGATGTGGCTCAAGGAGAGGATAGAGAATTCCTAGTAGTGGGGGCTAGCTATTACTAGTAGATAAGTCTTTGTAGATATTCCACTACATATGGAACAAAATGAATGAATCTATACTTAAAATGCATCTATACACATCCACATGTGGTTCATGGTGAAATCTCTACAAAGACTTATATTTAGGAACGGGGGAGACGGCGTACTAAGCAAGCTTCTCCTCGTTCTATGAGTTGACGGGACACATCAAAAGTACTCCAGTGTATAGAGCCTTGCCTCTAAGGTAGGCCCCACATGGTTTGCCTCTTTTTTAACATAACACGTCAAGTCGCAATTTGTTTGCTCACCCGTGGTAGACGATCCTCCCTCCACCAAGTGGACAACCAGTACACGTGCCAAATTACCATGTGGGCTGCCTTTTTCGTACAGAAATGAGCTCCACCGTGTACCCGCGCTGGTGTGGTTGGGAAAGAGACGGGAGTACGTGTGCCGTGCATGCACCTCTTCTCTTCGTGCACGCCCCCACCTATGTGAGTGTGTGAGAGAGATACAAACCGTGTTCGTGAGTGTTTTTTGTTTTGGGGTGGGGGTTGATTTCATGAATTATTTGTGGGAATATGTGTCGATGACATCTCAAACAAAATTTTGCATGCAATGTGTGTGAAATGGAGGCCTATCCATATCATACATAGAGGGTCGGGTAATCCACGAGAAGAGAGGGAGGGGTCATAGCTATCGATAGAGTCGAAGAGAGGATCAAGTGGGTGGGTCCGAGATCGATGAAGAGAGAGCCATCGAAATTGTGTGTGTGTGCAAGTCAAAGATATAGGGCGACTGGCCTACCGGAACGTTAGAGGGCACATGTCAAGTTTGTGTGTGGCAGGGAGACATGACTAGAGCGCTCGATGTATCGGTGTGTGTGGGGGGGAGGGGGTGGGGGAGGGGTAGGAAGAGGCCTAACTATAGAGGTAGAACGACTCGTATATGTGTTGAGAAGGAGAGACCCAGCTATGTCTTGAGGGAGATCGGTCGACATCCATACATAACTGAAGGACAGAAAATATGATGGGACAGAGAGAGAGAGGAGAGAGAGAGGGAGGGAGAGGGAGGGAGAGGGGTAGAGTGCTGGATGTGTGATGGAGTTGCTTCTCGAAGATGGTGGGAGAGGCCTACTAGACAAACTGAGGGTGGAACTGCAATGTTATCAATAAGAGTGGGGATGTGTTTCTGTGTGTGCCTTTGCGTGATAGATCTGTCGGGACGCATCCATGGATGATGAAGGGGAACCATGTGTTTGGTAAGCAAACCTAACTAGATCGGTAGATCAATTGTTGTTTGTCGGAGGAAGGGAGATACACAACTAATGAGGTAGATCGATTGACGTGTGGGTAAAAATGAGTTATAAGGATCTAGCTAGCTATATGTATAGCGAGAGATCAGTCGGTGTACGTCCATTTGTTAGAGGCAAATAAGGCCCAGCGAGACGGATAGACAGAGAGAATGGAGCTAGGAGGTGGTGCGAGAGGCCCAACTACTAGCTAGATACGGGGAGGAGTGTGTGGTTGTGAGATCGATGAAAAGAGGGGCGAGAGTTTACACGTGTGTCTGACCGTATGAGTGACACGAGGCAAGGACACATAAAGGAGGAGATTGGAGGTGTGTGTGTATGTTGTAGGCATGCATCGCTGGAGAGGTTTATCGATCGGTGTGTGTCGGAAACGAGTTGTGGAGACTCTGGGAGAACGACCTAAAGAAAAAAATGAATGTGCCCGGTGTATAGAATGCCGAGGGAGGGGAGGGCGAGGAGGGCGTGTGCATGCACGAGAGAAAGTTAGTGGTAGCTACAAAGGTTAGAGGATTGTGTGGGTGTAAGAGACTAACAAAGATCATAATTTGATATGAAAGCGGATTCATATATTTGAATAGGAGATCATAGTGTTTTAAACATTGCATGCATGAATATAGCGGTGATACACGTGTTGTGCACATGTTATACCATAATGTGATAATGCATGGCGTTTGCAACTCACAGCTAAATGCCGACCAATCTAAACCATACTATACATCAAACAATCTCACATTTTATTTGAATTTGTGATAATGTGTGGCGTTTGTAGCTTACAACTAAATATCGAACAATCTAAACAATACTATATATCGAACATTCTCACATTTTATTTGAATTTGTGGTAATGTGTGGTGTTTGCAACTCACATCTAAATACTTGTAGGCATAGGGGGCGGGGCACCATACATAATGTGATAAACACATTATACATATGAGACATGGTTTAGACTATGAAGATCTAGCTAGAGCTAGAAATGTAATGTGACTTGAAATCAAAATAAAGTGGATTCAAAAAATCTAGTTCGAGTTCATATAGTACACATAGTTCATATGTAACTCGAGACTAATCATGTGGTGTGCTGTGAAGGTAATACACAAACGATGGTTTAACTTGACAATAATGATGATTGTAGATCTTATTAAAACAGAGAAGCGAATTCAAATGCTTTTACTTCACAACAATCATTACTGTAGATCTTTTTCAAATAGAGAAACGAATTCAAATTTAGTTCATATTGAAGCGGTAGTATATACGTTTGGAATGCACTAAAACGTTCATTTGAGTAGTAGGTTTCATGCATTATACACATAGCGAAATATTTTAATTGAACATAACATGAATTCAAAGTTTTGAATGACATTTGTAGTGCGCATTGATTTGGTACAGTACACGTTAGGCTTGTCCGAAAATTTCAACCCGCGCCTTGTTAGCCCAAAATATTTAAGATATATCTTTGTCTCGTTGTGCTCCAACAACTCCCTCCATCTCAACCCACGCCTTAGTATTCCAAAATTACAACGCGCGCGACAACTCCCACCTCCTGTGAAATCCCGACACGCGAAATGCCCGTGGTACCCCTAAACCGAAAGAACCGCCTCAAATCGGTGGGGGTACTTTTGTAACTCACCCCACATTTCGGACAAGCGCGTCTCTAAGCCATGGTTCCCCACTGCCGTCCCATCCGCCCACCCATTCATACACTGAGGCCGCGAAAACCCGCGACGAAACCCCACACCCTGCTCGGTCCGCCACCCAGCCGGAGCCTCTTCCCCGACAACGTCGTCCACAACAACACCTCGACGTCCCTCATCCATCGTACCGGATGAGGATCCGTCGTCGATCTCATCGTCCCGCCGGTTCAGCCACCCCATCCTCCACCTCCAAGGAGCTGCCCCGACGTTCCCCTCATCTTTCGCGCCACCTCCATTCCCACACCGCCATCTTCACTTGCACCACCGGAAGAGCATCATCATCACCGTTTCCTCGGATGAAGCTGCGGCCTAATTGGTGCCACCAAAGAGGTTGTACACTAATCGCTGCATTTTCTTCTTGATTCGATCTCACTATGCTGCCGGTGCTCGGTCCCGAGCCGACACGGCGCGGCTCCATCCACGGCGGCGTCGCCGGCCACTTCCTCCATGGTGTCGCTCCCTCGGCGGCGACGTCCACATCAGTAGGAGTTGTTGCCGCTTTAGCTCTCGCTCGAGCTGCTGCTCTGCTCTTGCTCTCGGTCCCCTGCCTGGTCTGCTCTTGCTATTGCTCTTGCTCGCGCTGCTGCTCTCGCTCTTGCTCTTGCTTGTGATGCTGCTCCGATTTAGCTACACTTCAGTCGCCTGAATCGACTTTTGGTCAGTCAATTTCCAGGGGGTGGGGGGCTCGCCGGCGTGAAGGAAGAACCAGCCGCAACGGGGAGGGGAGCTCGCCGGAGAGGTACCCCACTATCTATCTTAGGGTTCATGATGGGGGCGGTGGTCACCAGCGGTGGCAGGGCAGTGGCATGGGGATCGCCGAAGA